>NW_027488733.1:300000-490979 GCF_050948215.1 Halictus rubicundus | reverse complement strand
AAATCCCCTATGCTATCCTCTATCCTATCCTATCCTCTATCCTATCCTATCCTCTATCCTATCCTATCCTCTATCCTATCCTACCCTCTATCCTATCCTATTCTCTATCCTATCCTATCCTCTATACTATCATCTATCCTATCCTTTATCCTATCCTCTATCCTATCCTATCCTCTATCCTATCCTATCCTCTATCCTATCCTATCGTCTATCCTATCCTCTATCCTATCCTATCCTCTATCCTATCCTATCCTCTATCCTATCCTATCTTCTATCCTATCCTATCCTCTATCCTATCAAATCCCCTATCCTATCCTCTATCCTATCCTATCCTCTATCCTATCCTATCCTCTATCCTATCCTATCCTCTATCCTATCCTATCCTCTATCCTATCCTATCCTCTATCCTATCCTATCCTCTATCCTATCCTCTCCTCTATCCTATCCTATCCTCTATCCTATCCTATCCTCTATCCTATCCTATCCTCTATCCTATCCTATCGTCTATCCTATCCTATCATCTATCATCAATCCTATCCTTTCCTGTATCCTATCCAATCCTCTATCCTATCCTGTCCTCTATCGTATCCTATCCTCTATTCTATCCTATCCTCTATCCTATCCTATCGTCTATCCTATTCTCTATCCTATCCTATCCCCTATCCTATCCTATCTTCTATCCTACCCTATCCTCTATCCTATCAAATCCCCTATCCTATCCTCTGTACTATCCTATCCTCTATCCTATCCTATCCTCTATCCTATCCTATCCTATCCTCTATCCTATCCTATCCTCTATCCTATCCTATCCTATCGTCTATCCTATCCTATCCTCTATCCTATCCTCTATCCTATCCTCTATCCAATCCTATCCTCTATCCTATCCTATCCTCTATCCTATCCTATGGTCTATCCTATCCTATTCTCTATCCTATCCTATCCTCTATCCTATCCTCTATCCAACCTAATCCCCTATCATATCCTCTATCCTATCCTACCCTCTATCCTATCCTATCCTCTATCCTATCCTACCCTCTATCCTATCCTATCCTCAATCCTATCCTACACTCTATCCTATCCTATCCTCTATCCTATCCTATCCTCTATCGTATCCTATCCTCTATCCTATCCTATCCTCTATCCTATCCTATCGTCTATCCCATCCTCTATCCTATCCTATCGTCTATCCTATCCTCTATCCTATCCTATCCTCTATCCTATCCTATCCTCTATCCTATCCTATCCTCTATCCTATCCTATGCTCTATCCTATCCTATTCTCTATCCTATCCTATTCTCTATCCTATCCTATCCTCTATCCTATCCTATCTTCTATCCTATCTTCTATCCTATCCTATCCTCTATCCTATCAAATCCCCTATCCTATCCTCTGTCCTGTCCTATCCTCAATCCTATCCTATCCTCTATCATATCCTATCCTCTATCCTATCCTATTCTCTATCCTATCCTATCCTCTATCCTATCCTCTATCCTATCCTTTATCCTATCCTCTATCCTATCCTATCCTCTATCCTATCCTATCCTCTATCCTATCCTATCCTCTATCCTATCCTATCTTCTATCCTATCCTATCCTCTATCCTATCAAATCCCCTATCCTATCCTCTATCCTATCATATCCTCTATCCTATCCTATTCTCTATCCTATCCTATCCCCTATCCTATCCTATCTTCTATCCTACCCTATCCTCTATCCTATCAAATCCCCTATCCTATCCTCTGTACTATCCTATCCTCTATCCTATCCTATCCTCTATCCTATCCTATCCTATCCTCTATCCTATCCTATCCTCTATCCTATCCTATCCTCTATCCTATCCTCTATCCTATCCTCTATCCAATCCTATCCTCTATCCTATCCTATCCTCTATCCTATCCTATGGTCTATCCTATCCTATTCTCTATCCTATCCTATCCTCTATCCTATCCTCTATCCAACCAAATCCCCTATCATATCCTCTATCCTATCCTACCCTCTATCCTATCCTATCCTCTATCCTATCCTACCCTCTATCCTATCCTATCCTCAATCCTATCCTACCCTCTATCCTATCCTATCCTCTATCCTATCCTATCCTCTATCGTATCCTATCCTCTATCCTATCCTATCCTCTATCCTATCCTATCGTCTATCCCATCCTCTATCCTATCCTATCGTCTATCCTATCCTCTATCCTATCCTATCCTCTATCCTATCCTATCCTCTATCCTATCCTATCCTCTATCCTATCCTCTATCCTATCCTCTATCCTATCCTCTATCCTATCCTCTATCCTATCCTCTATCCTAGCCTATCATCTATCCTATCCTATCCAATCCCCTATCCTATGCTCTATCCTATCCTACCTTCTATAATATCGTATACTCTATCCTATCCTCTATCCTATCCTATCCTCTATCCTATCCTATCCTCTATCCTTTCCAATCCTCTATCCTATCCTATCCTCTATCCTATCCTATCCTCTATCCTTTCCAATCCTCTATCCTATCCTATCATCTATCCTATCCTATCCTATCCTCTATCCTATCCTCTATCCTATCCTCTATCCTATCATCTATCCTATCCTCTATCCTATCCTCTATCCTATCCTCTATCCTATCCTATCCTCTGTCCTATCCTATCGTCTATCCTATCCTCTATCCTATCCGATCCTCTACCCTATCCTATCCTCTATCCTATCCTATCTTCTATCCTAACCTATCCTCTATCCTATCCTATCGTCTATCCCATCCTCTATCCTATCAAATCCACTATCCTATCCTCCAACCTATCCTATCATCTATCCACTATCCTATCCAATCCTCTATCCTATCCTCTATCCTATCCACTATCCTATCCTCTATCCTATCCTATCCTCTATCCTATCCTATCCTCTATCCTATCCTATCCTCTATCCTATCCTATCCTCTATCCTATCCTATGCTCTATCCTATCCTATTCCCTATCCTATCCTATCCTCTATCCTATCCTATCCTCTATCCTATCCTGTCCTCTATCCTATCCTATCCTCTATCCTATCCTATCCTATCCTCTATCCTATCAAATCCACTATCCTATCCTCTATCCTATCCTATCATCTATCCTCTATCCTATCCTATCCTCTATTCTATCCTATCCTCTATCCTATCCTATCCTCTATCCTATCCTATCTTCTATCCTATCCTATCAAATCCCCTATCCTATCCTCTATCCTATTAAATCCCCTATCCTATCCTCTATCCTATCCTATCCTGTATCCTATCCAATCCTCTATCCTATCCTATCCTCTATCCTATCCTATCCTCTATCCTATCCTATCCTGTATCCTATCCAATCCTCTATCCTATCCTATCCTCTATCCTATCCTATCCTCTATCCTATCCTATCCTCTATCCTATCCTATCCTCTATCCTATCCTATCCTCTATCCTATCCTATCCTATCCTCTATCCTATCCTATCCTCTATCCTATCCTATCGTCTATCCTATCCTCTATCCTATCCTATCCTCTATCCTATCCTATCCTCTATCCTATCCTATCCTCTATCCTATCCTATCTTCTATCCTATCCTATCCTGTATCCAATCCAATCCTCTATCCTATCCTATCCTCTATCCTATCAAATCCCCTATCCTATCCTCTATCCTATCATATCCTGTATCCTATCCAATCCTCTATCCTATCCTATCATGTATCCTATCCTATTCTCTATCCTATCCTATCCTCTATCCTATCCTCTATCCTATCCTCTATCCTATCCTCTATCCTATCCTCTATCCTATCCTATCCTCTGTCCTATCCTATCGTCTATCCTATCCTCTATCCTATCCGATTCTCTATCCTATCCTATCCTCTATCCTATCCTATCTTCTATCCTATACTATCCTCTATCCTATCAAATCCCCTATCCTATCCTCTATCCTATCCGATCCTCTATCCTATCAAATCCCCTATCCTATCCTCTGTACTATCCTATCCTATATCCTATCCTATCATCCATCCTCAATCCTATCCTTTCCTGTATCCTAGCCAATCTTCTATCTTATCCTGTCCTCTATCCTATCCTATCCTCTATCCTATCCTATCCTCTATCCTATCCTATTGTCCATCCTATCCTCTATCCTATCCTATCCTCTATCCTATCCTATCCTCTATCCTATCCTATCCTCTATCCTATCCTATCCTCTATCCTATCCTATCCTCTATCCTATCCTATCCTCTATCCTATCCTATCCTCTATCCTATCCTATCTTCTATCCTATACTATCCTCTATCCTATCAAATCCCCTATCATATCCTCTATCCTATCCGATCCTCTATCCTATCAAATCCCCTATCCTATCCTCTGTACTATCCTATCCTATATCCTATCCTATCATCCATCCTCAATCCTATCCTTTCCTGTATCCTATCCAATCCTCTATCCTATCCTATCCTCTATCCTATCCTGTCCTCTATCCTATCCTATCCTCTATCCTATCCTCTATCCTATCCTCTATCCTATCCTCTATCCTATCCTCTATCCTATCCTCTATCCTAGCCTATCATCTATCCTATCCTATCCAATCCCCTATCCTATCCTCTATCCTATCCAATCCTCTATCCTATCCTATCATCTATCCTATCCTATTCTCTATCCTATCCTATCCTCTATCCTATCCTCTATCCTATCCTCTATCCTATCCTCTATCCTATCCTCTATCCTATCCTCTATCCTATCCTCTGTCCTATCCTATCGTCTATCCTATCCTCTATCCTATCCGATCCTCTATCCTATCCTATCCTCTATCCTATCCTATCTTCTATCCTATCCTATCCTCTATCCTATCAAATCCCCTATCCTATCCTCTATCCTATCCTATCCTCTATCCTATCCTATCCTCTATCCTATCCTATCCTCTATCCTATCCTATCCTCTATCCTATCCTATCCTCTATCCTATCCTATCCTCTATCCTATCCTATCCTCTATCCTATCCTATCCTCTATCCTATCCTATCCTCTATCCTATCCTATCCTCTATCCTATCCTATCCTCTATCCTATCCTATCCTCTATCCTATCCTATCCTATCCTCTATCCTATCAAATCCACTATCCTATCCTCTAACCTATCCTATCATCTATCCACTATCCTATCCAATCCTCTATCCTATCCTCTATCCTATCCACTATCCCTATCCTCTATCCTATCCTATCCTCTATCCTATCCTATCCTCTATCCTATCCTATCCTGTATCCTATCCCATGCTCTATCCTATCCTATTCCCTATCCTATCCTATCCTCTATCCTATCCTATCCTCTATCCTATCCTGTCCTCTATCCTATCCTATCCTCTATCCTATCCTATCCTATCCTCTATCCTATCAAATCCACTATCCTATCCTCTATCCTATCCTATCATCTATCCTCTATCCTATCCTATCCTCTATTCTATGCTATCCTCTATCCTATCCTATCCTCTATCCTATCCTATCTTCTATCCTATCCTATCAAATCCCCTATCCTATCCTCTATCCTATTAAATCCCCTATCCTATCCTCTATCCTATCCTATCCTGTATCCTATCCAATCCTCTATCCTATCCTATCCTCTATCCTATCCTATCCTCTATCCTATCCTACCTTCTATCCTATCCTATCCTGTATCCTATCAAATCCCCTATCCTATCCTCTATCCTATCCGATCCTCTATCCTATCAAATCCCCTATCCTATCCTCTGTACTATCCTATACTATATCCTATCCTATCATCCATCCTCAATCCTATCCTTTCCTGTATCCTATCCAATCCTCTATCCTATCCTATCCTCTATCCTATCCTGTCCTCTATCCTATCCTATCCTCTATCCTATCCTCTATCCTATCCTCTATCCTATCCTCTATCCTATCCTCTATCCTAGCCTATCATCTATCCTATCCTATCCAATCCCCTATCCTATGCTCTATCCTATCCTACCCTCTATAATATCGTATACTCTATCATATCCTATCCTCTATCCTATCCTCTATCCTATTCTATCCTCTATCCTATCCTATTCTCTATCCTATCCTATCCTCTATCCTATCCTCTATCCTATCATCTATCCTATCCTCTATCCTATCCTCTATCCTATCCTATCCTCTGTCCTATCCTATCGTCTATCCTATCCTCTATCCTATCCGATCCTCTATCCTATCCTATCCTCTATCCTATCCTATCTTCTATCCTAACCTATCCTCTATCCTATCCTATCGTCTATCCCATCCTCTATCCTATCCTATCCTCTATCCTATCCTATCCTCTATCCTATCCTATCCTATCCTCTATCCTCTATCCTATCCTATCCTCTATCCTATCCTATCCTATTCTCTATCCTATCAAATCCACTATCCTATCCTCTAACCTATCCTATCATCTATCCACTATCCTATCCAATCCTCTATCCTATCCTCTATCGTATCCACTATCCTATCCTCTATCCTATCCTATCCTCTATCCTATCCTATCCTCTATCCTATCCTATCCTCTATCCTATCCAATCCTCTATACTATCCTATCCTGTCCTCTATCCTATCCTGTCCTCTATCCTATCCTATCCTCTATCCTATCCTCTATCCTATCCTCTATCCTATCCTCTATCCTATCCTCTATCCTATCCTCTATCCTATCCTCTATCCTAGCCTATCATCTATCCTATCCTACCCAATCCCCTATCCTATGCTCTATCCTATCCTACCCTCTATAATATCGTATACTCTATCATATCCTATCCTCTATCCTATCCTCTATCCTATCCTATCCTCTATCCTATCCTATCCTCTATCCTATCCTATCCTCTATCCTATCCAATCCTCTATCCTATCCTATCATCTATCCTATCCTATCATATATCCTATCCTATCCTCTATCCTATCCTATCCTCTATCCTATCCTCTATCCTATCCTCTATCCTATCCTCTATCCTATCCTATCCTCTATCCTATCCTATCCTCTATCCTATCCTATCCTCTATCCTATCCTATCCTCTATCCTATCCTATGCTCTATCCTATCCTATTCCCTATCCTATCCTATCCTCTATCCTATCCTATCCTCTATCCTATCCTGTCCTCTATCCTATCCTATCCTCTATCCTATCCTATCCTCTATCCTATCCTATCCTCTATCCTATCCTATCCTCTATCCTATCCTATCCTCTATCCTATCCTATCCTCTATCCTATCCTATCCTCTATCCTATCCTATCCTCTATCCTATCCTATCCTCTATCCTATCCTATCCTCTATCCTATCCTATCCTCTATCCTATCCTATCCTCTATCCTATCCTATCCTCTATCCTATCCTATCCTCTATCCTATCCTATCCTCTATCCTATCCTATCCTCTATCCTATCCTATCCTCTATCCTATCCTATCCTCTATCCTATCCTATCCTCTATCCTATCCTATCCTCTATCCTATCCTATCCTCTATCCTATCCTATCCTCAATCCTATCCTATCCTCTATCCTATCCTATCCTCTATCCTATCCTATCCTCTATCCTATCCTATCCTCTATCCTATCCTATCCTCTATCCTATCCTATCCTCTATCCTATCCTATCCTATCCTCTATCCACTATCCTATCCAATCCTCTATCCTATCCTCTATCCTATCCACTATCCTATCCTCTATCCTATCCTATCCTCTATCCTATCCTATCCTCTATCCTATCCGATCCTCTATCCTATCCTATGCTCTATCCTATCCTATTCCCTATCCTATCCTGCCCTCTATCCTATCCTATCCTCTATCCTATCCTATCCTATCCTCTATCCTATCAAATCCACTATCCTATCCTCTATCCTATCCTATCATCTATCCTCTATCCTATCCTATCCTCTATTCTATCCTATCCTCTATCCTATCCTATCCTCTATCCTATCCTATCTTCTATCCTATCCTATCAAATCCCCTATCCTATCCTCTATCCTATTAAATCCCCTATCCTATCCTCTATCCTATCCTATCCTGTATCCTATCCAATCCTCTATCCTATCCTATCCTCTATCCTATCCAATCCTGTATCCTATCCAATCCTCTATCCTATCCTATCCTCTATCCTATCCTATCCTCTATCCTATCCTATCCTCTATCCTATCCTATCCTCTATCCTATCCTATCCTCTATCCTCTATCCTATCCTATCCTCTATCCTATCCTATCGTCTATCCTATCCTCTATCCTATCCTATCCTCTATCCTATCCTATCCTCTATCCTATCCTATCTTCTATCCTATCCTATCCTGTATCCAATCCAATCCTCTATCCTATCCTATCCTCTATCCTATCAAATCCCCTATCCTATCCTCTATCCTATCATATCCTGTATCCTATCCAATCCTCTATCCTATCCTATCATGTATCCTATCCTATTCTCTATCCTATCCTATCCTCTATCCTATCATCTATCCTATCCTCTATCCTATCCTCTATCCTATCCTCTATCCTATCCTATCCTCTGCCCTATCCTATCGTCTATCCTATCCTCTATCCTATCCGATTCTCTATCCTATCCTATCCTCTATCCTATCCTATCTTCTATCCTATACTATCCTCTATCCTATCAAATCCCCTATCCTATCCTCTATCCTATCCGATCCTCTATCCTATCAAATCCCCTATCCTATCCTCTGTACTATCCTATCCTATATCCTATCCTATCATCCATCCTCAATCCTATCCTTTCCTGTATCCTAGCCAATCTTCTATCTTATCCTGTCCTCTATCCTATCCTATCCTCTATCCTATCCTATCCTCTATCCTATCCTATTGTCTATCCTATCCTCTATCCTATCCTATCCTCTATCCTATCCTATCCTCTATCCTATCCTATCCTCTATCCTATCCTATCCTCTATCCTATCCTATCCTCTATCCTATCCTCTATCCTATCCTATCGTCTATCCTATCCTCTATCCTATCCTATCCTCTATCCTATCCTATCCTCTATCCTATCCTATCCTCTATCCTATCCTATCTTCTATCCTATCCTATCCTGTATCCAATCCAATCCTCTATCCTATCCTATCCTCTATCCTATCAAATCCCCTATCCTATCCTCTATCCTATCATATCCTGTATCCTATCCAATCCTCTATCCTATCCTATCATGTATCCTATCCTATCCTCTATCCTATCAAATCCCCTATCCTATCCTCTATCCTATCATATCCTGTGTCCTATCCAATCCTCTATCCTATCCTATCATGTATCCTATCCTATTCTCTATCCTATCCTATCCTCTATTATCCTATCCTCTATCCTATCCTCTATCCTATCCTCTATCCTATCCTCTATCCTATCCTCTATCCTATCCTATCCTCTGTCCTATCCTATCGTCTATCCTCTCCTCTATCCTATCCGATTCTCTATCCTATCCTATCCTCTATCCTATCCTATCTTCTATCCTATACTATCCTCTATCCTATCAAATCCCCTATCCTATCCTCTATCCTATCCGATCCTCTATCCTATCAAATCCCCTATCCTATCCTCTGTACTATCCTATCCTATATCCTATCCTATCATCCATCCTCAATCCTATCCTTTCCTGTATCCTATCCAATCCTCTATCCTATCCTATCCTCTATCCTATCCTGTCCTCTATCCTATCCTATCCTCTATCCTCTCCTCTATCCTATCCTCTATCCTAGCCTATCATCTATCCTATCCTATCCAATCCCCTATCCTATCCTCTATCCTATCCAATCCTCTATCCTATCCTATCATCTATCCTATCCTATTCTCTATCCTATCCTATCCTCTATCCTATCCTCTATCCTATCCTCTATCCTATCCTCTATCCTATCCTCTATCCTATCCTCTATCCTATCCTATCCTCTGTCCTATCCTATCGTCTATCCTATCCTCTATCCTATCCGATCCTCTATCCTATCCTATCCTCTATCCTATCCTATCTTCTATCCTATCCTATCCTCTATCCTATCAAATCCCCTATCCTATCCTCTATCCTATCCTATCCTCTATCCTATCCTATCCTCTATCCTATCCTATCCTCTATCCTATCCTATCCTCTATCCTATCCTATCCTCTATCCTATCCTATCCTCTATCCTATCCTATCCTCTATTCTATCCTATCCTCTATCCTATCCTATCCTCTATCCTATCCTATCCTATCCTCTATCCTCTATCCTATCCTATCCTCTATCCTATCCTATCCTCTATCCTATCCTACCTTCTATCCTATCCTATCCTGTATCCTATCAAATCCCCTATCCTATCCTCTATCCTATCCGATCCTCTATCCTATCAAATCCCCTATCCTATCCTCTGTACTATCCTATACTATATCCTATCCTATCATCCATCCTCAATCCTATCCTTTCCTGTATCCTATCCAATCCTCTATCCTATCCTATCCTCTATCCTATCCTGTCCTCTATCCTATCCTATCCTCTATCCTATCCTCTATCCTATCCTCTATCCTATCCTCTATCCTATCCTCTATCCTAGCCTATCATCTATCCTATCCTATCCAATCCCCTATCCTATGCTCTATCCTATCCTACCCTCTATAATATCGTATACTCTATCATATCCTATCCTCTATCCTATCCTCTATCCTATTCTATCCTCTATCCTATCCTATTCTCTATCCTATCCTATCCTCTATCCTATCCTCTATCCTATCATCTATCCTATCCTCTATCCTATCCTCTATCCTATCCTATCCTCTGTCCTATCCTATCGTCTATCCTATCCTCTATCCTATCCGATCCTCTATCCTATCCTATCCTCTATCCTATCCTATCTTCTATCCTAACCTATCCTCTATCCTATCCTATCGTCTATCCCATCCTCTATCCTATCCTATCCTCTATCCTATCCTATCCTCTATCCTATCCTATCCTATCCTCTATCCTCTATCCTATCCTATCCTCTATCCTATCCTATCCTATTCTCTATCCTATCAAATCCACTATCCTATCCTCTAACCTATCCTATCATCTATCCACTATCCTATCCAATCCTCTATCCTATCCTCTATCGTATCCACTATCCTATCCTCTATCCTATCCTATCCTCTATCCTATCCTATCCTCTATCCTATCCTATCCTCTATCCTATCCAATCCTCTATACTATCCTATCCTGTCCTCTATCCTATCCTGTCCTCTATCCTATCCTATCCTCTATCCTATCCTCTATCCTATCCTCTATCCTATCCTCTATCCTATCCTCTATCCTATCCTCTATCCTATCCTCTATCCTAGCCTATCATCTATCCTATCCTACCCAATCCCCTATCCTATGCTCTATCCTATCCTACCCTCTATAATATCGTATACTCTATCATATCCTATCCTCTATCCTATCCTCTATCCTATCCTATCCTCTATCCTATCCTATCCTCTATCCTATCCTATCCTCTATCCTATCCAATCCTCTATCCTATCCTATCATCTATCCTATCCTATCATATATCCTATCCTATCCTCTATCCTATCCTATCCTCTATCCTATCCTCTATCCTATCCTCTATCCTATCCTCTATCCTATCCTATCCTCTATCCTATCCTATCCTCTATCCTATCCTATCCTCTATCCTATCCTATCCTCTATCCTATCCTATGCTCTATCCTATCCTATTCCCTATCCTATCCTATCCTCTATCCTATCCTATCCTCTATCCTATCCTGTCCTCTATCCTATCCTATCCTCTATCCTATCCTATCCTCTATCCTATCCTATCCTCTATCCTATCCTATCCTCTATCCTATCCTATCCTCTATCCTATCCTATCCTCTATCCTATCCTATCCTCTATCCTATCCTATCCTCTATCCTATCCTATCCTCTATCCTATCCTATCCTCTATCCTATCCTATCCTCTATCCTATCCTATCCTCTATCCTATCCTATCCTCTATCCTATCCTATCCTCTATCCTATCCTATCCTCTATCCTATCCTATCCTCTATCCTATCCTATCCTCTATCCTATCCTATCCTCTATCCTATCCTATCCTCTATCCTATCCTATCCTCTATCCTATCCTATCCTCTATCCTATCCTATCCTCTATCCTATCCTATCCTCTATCCTATCCTATCCTCTATCCTATCCTATCCTCTATCCTATCCTATCCTATCCTCTATCCACTATCCTATCCAATCCTCTATCCTATCCTCTATCCTATCCACTATCCTATCCTCTATCCTATCCTATCCTCTATCCTATCCTATCCTCTATCCTATCCGATCCTCTATCCTATCCTATGCTCTATCCTATCCTATTCCCTATCCTATCCTGCCCTCTATCCTATCCTATCCTCTATCCTATCCTATCCTATCCTCTATCCTATCAAATCCACTATCCTATCCTCTATCCTATCCTATCATCTATCCTCTATCCTATCCTATCCTCTATTCTATCCTATCCTCTATCCTATCCTATCCTCTATCCTATCCTATCTTCTATCCTATCCTATCAAATCCCCTATCCTATCCTCTATCCTATTAAATCCCCTATCCTATCCTCTATCCTATCCTATCCTGTATCCTATCCAATCCTCTATCCTATCCTATCCTCTATCCTATCCTATCCTCTATCCTATCCAATCCTGTATCCTATCCAATCCTCTATCCTATCCTATCCTCTATCCTATCCTATCCTCTATCCTATCCTATCCTCTATCCTATCCTATCCTCTATCCTATCCTATCCTCTATCCTCTATCCTATCCTATCCTCTATCCTATCCTATCGTCTATCCTATCCTCTATCCTATCCTATCCTCTATCCTATCCTATCCTCTATCCTATCCTATCCTCTATCCTATCCTATCCTCTATCCTATCCTATCTTCTATCCTATCCTATCCTGTATCCAATCCAATCCTCTATCCTATCCTATCCTCTATCCTATCAAATCCCCTATCCTATCCTCTATCCTATCATATCCTGTATCCTATCCAATCCTCTATCCTATCCTATCATGTATCCTATCCTATTCTCTATCCTATCCTATCCTCTATCCTATCATCTATCCTATCCTCTATCCTATCCTCTATCCTATCCTCTATCCTATCCTATCCTCTGCCCTATCCTATCGTCTATCCTATCCTCTATCCTATCCGATTCTCTATCCTATCCTATCCTCTATCCTATCCTATCTTCTATCCTATACTATCCTCTATCCTATCAAATCCCCTATCCTATCCTCTATCCTATCCGATCCTCTATCCTATCAAATCCCCTATCCTATCCTCTGTACTATCCTATCCTATATCCTATCCTATCATCCATCCTCAATCCTATCCTTTCCTGTATCCTAGCCAATCTTCTATCTTATCCTGTCCTCTATCCTATCCTATCCTCTATCCTATCCTATCCTCTATCCTATCCTATTGTCTATCCTATCCTCTATCCTATCCTATCCTCTATCCTATCCTATCCTCTATCCTATCCTATCCTCTATCCTATCCTATCCTCTATCCTATCCTATCCTCTATCCTATCCTCTATCCTATCCTATCGTCTATCCTATCCTCTATCCTATCCTATCCTCTATCCTATCCTATCCTCTATCCTATCCTATCCTCTATCCTATCCTATCTTCTATCCTATCCTATCCTGTATCCAATCCAATCCTCTATCCTATCCTATCCTCTATCCTATCAAATCCCCTATCCTATCCTCTATCCTATCATATCCTGTATCCTATCCAATCCTCTATCCTATCCTATCATGTATCCTATCCTATCCTCTATCCTATCAAATCCCCTATCCTATCCTCTATCCTATCATATCCTGTGTCCTATCCAATCCTCTATCCTATCCTATCATGTATCCTATCCTATTCTCTATCCTATCCTATCCTCTATTATCCTATCCTCTATCCTATCCTCTATCCTATCCTCTATCCTATCCTCTATCCTATCCTCTATCCTATCCTATCCTCTGTCCTATCCTATCGTCTATCCTCTCCTCTATCCTATCCGATTCTCTATCCTATCCTATCCTCTATCCTATCCTATCTTCTATCCTATACTATCCTCTATCCTATCAAATCCCCTATCCTATCCTCTATCCTATCCGATCCTCTATCCTATCAAATCCCCTATCCTATCCTCTGTACTATCCTATCCTATATCCTATCCTATCATCCATCCTCAATCCTATCCTTTCCTGTATCCTATCCAATCCTCTATCCTATCCTATTGTCTATCCTATCCTCTATCCTATCCTATCCTCTATCCTATCCTATCCTCTATCCTATCCTATCCTCTATCCTATCCTATCCTCTATCCTATCCTATCCTCTATCCTATCCTCTATCCTATCCTATCGTCTATCCTATCCTCTATCCTATCCTATCCTCTATCCTATCCTATCCTCTATCCTATCCTATCCTCTATCCTATCCTATCTTCTATCCTATCCTATCCTGTATCCAATCCAATCCTCTATCCTATCCTATCCTCTATCCTATCAAATCCCCTATCCTATCCTCTATCCTATCATATCCTGTATCCTATCCAATCCTCTATCCTATCCTATCATGTATCCTATCCTATCCTCTATCCTATCAAATCCCCTATCCTATCCTCTATCCTATCATATCCTGTGTCCTATCCAATCCTCTATCCTATCCTATCATGTATCCTATCCTATTCTCTATCCTATCCTATCCTCTATTATCCTATCCTCTATCCTATCCTCTATCCTATCCTCTATCCTATCCTCTATCCTATCCTCTATCCTATCCTATCCTCTGTCCTATCCTATCGTCTATCCTCTCCTCTATCCTATCCGATTCTCTATCCTATCCTATCCTCTATCCTATCCTATCTTCTATCCTATACTATCCTCTATCCTATCAAATCCCCTATCCTATCCTCTATCCTATCCGATCCTCTATCCTATCAAATCCCCTATCCTATCCTCTGTACTATCCTATCCTATATCCTATCCTATCATCCATCCTCAATCCTATCCTTTCCTGTATCCTATCCAATCCTCTATCCTATCCTATCCTCTATCCTATCCTGTCCTCTATCCTATCCTATCCTCTATCCTATCCTCTATCCTATCCTCTATCCTAGCCTATCATCTATCCTATCCTATCCAATCCCCTATCCTATCCTCTATCCTATCCAATCCTCTATCCTATCCTATCATCTATCCTATCCTATTCTCTATCCTATCCTATCCTCTATCCTATCCTCTATCCTATCCTCTATCCTATCCTCTATCCTATCCTCTATCCTATCCTCTATCCTATCCTATCCTCTGTCCTATCCTATCGTCTATCCTATCCTCTATCCTATCCGATCCTCTATCCTATCCTATCCTCTATCCTATCCTATCTTCTATCCTATCCTATCCTCTATCCTATCAAATCCCCTATCCTATCCTCTATCCTATCCTATCCTCTATCCTATCCTATCCTCTATCCTATCCTATCCTCTATCCTATCCTATCCTCTATCCTATCCTATCCTCTATCCTATCCTATCCTCTATCCTATCCTATCCTCTATTCTATCCTATCCTCTATCCTATCCTATCCTCTATCCTATCCTATCCTATCCTCTATCCTCTATCCTATCGTATCCTCTATCCTATCCTATCCTATCCTCTATCCTATCAAATCCACTATCCTATCCTCTAACCTATCCTATCATCTATCCACTATCCTATCCAATCCTCTATCCTATCCTCTATCCTATCCACTATCCTATCCTCTATCCTATCCTATCCTCTATCCTATCCTATCCTCTATCCTATCCTATCCTCTATCCTATCGTATCCTCTATCCTATCCTATCCTCTATCCTATTAAATCCCCTATCCTATCCTCTATCCTATCCTATCCTGTATCCTATCCAATCCTCTATCCTATCCTATCCTCTATCCTATCCTATCCTCTATCCTATCCTACCTTCTATCCTATCCTATCCTGTATCCTATCAAATCCCCTATCCTATCCTCTATCCTATCCGATCCTCTATCCTATCAAATCCCCTATCCTATCCTCTGTACTATCCTATCCTATATCCTATCCTATCATCCATCCTCAATCCTATCCTTTCCTGTATCCTATCCAATCCTCTATTCTATCCTCTATCCTATCCTCTATCCTATCCTCTATCCTAGCCTATCATCTATCCTATCCTATCCAATCCCCTATCCTATGCTCTATCCTATCCTACCCTCTATAATATCGTATACTCTATCATATCCTATCCTCTATCCTATCCTCTATCCTATCCTATCCTCTATCCTATCCTATCCTCTATCCTTTCCAATCCTCTATCCTATCCTATCATCTATCCTATCCTATTCTCTATCCTATCCTATCCTCTATCCTATCCTCTATCCTATCATCTATCCTATCCTCTATCCTATCCTCTATCCTATCCTCTATCCTATCCTATCCTCTGTCCTATCCTATCGTCTATCCTATCCTCTATCCTATCCGATCCTCTATCCTATCCTATCCTCTATCCTATCCTATCTTCTATCCTAACCTATCCTCTATCCTATCCTATCGTCTATCCCATCCTCTATCCTATCCTATCCTCTATCCTATCCTATCCTCTATCCTATCCTATCCTATCCTCTATCCTCTATCCTACCCTATCCTCTATCCTATCCTATCCTATTCTCTATCCTATCAAATCCACTATCCTATCCTCTAACCTATCCTATCATCTATCCACTATCCTATCCAATCCTCTATCCTATCCTCTATCCTATCCACTATCCTATCCTCTTTCCTATCCTATCCTCTATCCTATCCTATCCTGTATCCTATCCAATCCTCTATCCTATCCTATCCTCTATCCTATCCTATCCTCTATCCTATCCTATCCTCTATCCTATCCTATCCTCTATCCTATCCTATCCTCTATCCTATCCTATCCTCTATCCTATCCTATCCTCTATCATATTCTATCCTCTATCCTATCCAATCCTCTATCCTATCCTATCGTCTATCCTATCCTATCACCTATCCTCAATCCTACCCTTTCCTGTATCCTAGCCAATCTTCTATCTTATCCTGTCCTCTATCCTATCCTATCCTCTATCCTATCCTATCGTCTATCCTATCCTCTATCCTATCCTATCCTATCCTCTATCCTATCCTATCCTCTATCCTATCCTATCCTCTATCCTATCCTATCCTCTATCCTATCCTATCCTCTATCCTATCCTATCCTATCCTCTATCCTATCAAATCCACTATCCTATCCTCTAACCTATCCTATCATCTATCCACTATCCTATCCAATCCTCTATCCTATCCTCTATCCTATCCACTATCCTATCCTCTATCCTATCCTATCCTCTATCCTATCCTATCCTCTATCCTATCCTATCCTCTATCCTATCCTATCCTCTATCCTATCCTATCCTATCCTCTATCCTATCCTATCATCTATCCTCTACCCTATCCTATCCTCTATTCTATCCTATCCTCTATCCTATCCTATCCTCTATCCTATCCTATCTTCTATCCTATCCTATCAAATCCCCTATCCTATCCTCTATCCTATTAAATCCCCTATCCTATCCTCTATCCTATCCTATCCTCTATCCTATCGTATCCTCTATCCTATCCTATCCTCTATCCTATCCTATGCTCTATCCTATCCTATTCCCTATCCTATCCTATCCTCTATCCTATCCTATCCTCTATCCTATCCTGTCCTCTATCCTATCCTATCCTCTATCCTATCCTATCCTATCCTCTATCCTATCAAATCCACTATCCTATCCTCTATCCTATCCTATCATCTATCCTCTATCCTATCCTCTATCCTATCCTATCCTCTATCCTATCCTATCCTCTATCCTATCCTATCGTCTATCCTATCCTCTATCCTATCCTATCCTCTATCCTATCCTATCCTCTATCCTATCCTGTCCTCTATCCTATCCTATCCTCTATCCTATCCAATCCTCTATCCTATCCTATCCTGTCCTCTATCCTATCCTGTCCTCTATCCTATCCTATCCTCTATCCTATCCTCTATCCTATCCTCTATCCTATCCTCTATCCTATCCTCTATCCTAGCCTATCATCTATCCTATCCTATCCAATCCCCTATCTTATGCTCTATCCTATCCTACCCTCTATAATATCGTATACTCTATCATATCCTATCCTCTATCCTATCCTCTATCCTATCCTATCCTCTATCCTATCCTATCCTCTATCCTATCCTATCCTCTATCCTATCCTATCCTCTATCCTATCCTATCCTCTATCCTATCCTATCCTCTATCCTATCCTATCGTCTATCCTATCCTATCGTCTATCCTATCCTCTATCCTATCCTATCCTCTATCCTATCCTATCCTCTATCCTATCCTATCCTGTATCCTATTCTATCCTCTATCCTATCCTATCTTCTATCCTATCCTATCCTGTATCCAATCCAATCCTCTATCCTATCCTATCCTCTATCCTATCAAATCCCCTATCCTATCCTCTATCCTATCATATCCTGTATCCTATCCAATCCTCTATCCTATCCTATCATGTATCCTATCCTATTCTCTATCCTATCCTATCCTCTATCCTATCCTCTATCCTATCCTCTATCCTATCCTCTATCCTATCCTCTATCCTATCCTATCCTCTGTCCTATCCTATCGTCTATCCTATCCTCTATCCTACCCGATTCTCTATCCTATCCTATCCTCTATCCTATCCTCTGTACTATCCTATCCTATATCCTATCCTATCATCCATCCTCAATCCTATCCTTTCCTGTATCCTATCCAATCCTCTATCCTATCCTATCCTCTATCCTATCCTGTCCTCTATCCTATCCTATCCTCTATCCTATCCTCTATCCTATCCTCTATTCTATCCTCTATCCTATCCTCTATCCTATCCTCTATCCTAGCCTATCATCTATCCTATCCTATCCAACCCCCTATCCTATGCTCTATCCTATCCTACCCTCTATAATATCGTATACTCTATCATATCCTATCCTCTATCCTATCCTCTATCCTATCCTATCCTCTATCCTATCCTATACTCTATCCTATCCAATCCTCTATCCTATCCTATCATCTATCCTATCCTATTCTCTATCCTATCCTATTCTCTATCCTATCCTATCCTCTATCCTATCCTCTATCCTATCCTCTATCCTATCCTCTATCCTATCCTATCCTTTGTCCTATCCTATCTTCTATCCTATCCTATCCTCTATCCTATCAAATCCCCTATCCTATCCTCTATCCTATCCTATCTTCTATCCTATCCTATCCTCTATCCTACCAAATCCCCTATCCTATCCTCTATCCTATCCTATCCTCTATCCTATCCTATCCTCTATCCTATCCTATCCTCTATCCTATCCTATCCTCTATCCTATCCTATCCTCTATCCTATCCTATCCTATATCCTATCCTATCCTCTATCCTATCCTATCCTATCCTCTATCCTATCAAATCCACTATCCTATCCTCTATCCTATCCTATCATCTATCCTCTATCCTATCCAATCCTCTATCCTATCCTCTATCCTATCCACTATCCTATCCTCTATCCTATCCTATCCTCTATCCTATCGTATCCTCTATCCTATCCTATCCTCTATCCTATCGTATCCTCTATCCTATCCTATCCTCTATCCTATCCTATCCTCTATCCTATCCTATCCTCTATCCTATCCTATCCTCTATCCTATCCTCTATCCTATCCTCTATCCTATCCTCTATCCTAGCCTATCCTCTATCCTATCCTATCCAATCCCCTATCCTATGCTCTATCCTATCCTACCCTCTATAATATCGTATACTGTATCATATCCTATCCTCTATCCTATCCTATCCTCTATCCTATCCTATTGTCTATCCTATCCTCTATCCTATCCTATCCTCTATCCTATCCTATCCTCTATCCTATCCTATCCTCTATCCTATCCTATCCTCTATCCTATCCTATCCTCTATCCTATCCTATCCTCTATCCTATCCTATCCTCTATCCTATCCTATCCTCTATCCTATCCTCTATCCTATCCTATCCTCTATCCTATCCTATCCTCTATCCTATCCTATCCTCTATCCTATCCTATCCTCTATCCTATCCTATCCTCTATCCTATCCTATCCTCTGTCCTATCCTATCGTCTATCCTCTCCTCTATCCTATCCAATTCTCTATCCTATCCTATCCTCTATCCTATCCTATCTTCTATCCTATACTATCCTCTATCCTATCAAATCCCCTATCCTATCCTCTATCCTATCCGATCCTCTATCCTATCAAATCCCCTATCCTATCCTCTGTACTATCCTATTCTATATCCTATCCTATCATCCATCCTCAATCCTATCCTTTCCTGTATCCTATCCAATCCTCTATCCTATCCTATCCTCTATCCTATCCTGTCCTCTATCCTATCCTATCCTCTATCCTATCCTCTATCCTATCCTCTATCCTATCCTCTATCCTATCCTCTATCCTAGCCTATCATCTATCCTATCCTATCCAATCCCCTATCCTATCCTCTATCCTATCCAATCCTCTATCCTATCCTATCATCTATCCTATCCTATTCTCTATCCTATCCTATCCTCTATCCTATCCTCTATCCTATCCTCTATCCTATCCTCTATCCTATCCTATCCTCTGTCCTATCCTATCGTCTATCCTATCCTCTATCCTATCCGATCCTCTATCCTATCCTATCCTCTATCCTATCCTATCTTCTATCCTATCCTATCCTCTATCCTATCAAATCCCCTATCCTATCCTCTATCCTATCCTATCCTCTATCCTATCCTATCCTCTATCCTATCCTATCCTCTATCCTATCCTATCCTCTATCCTATCCTATCCTCTATTCTATCCTATCCTCTATCCTATCCTATCCTCTATCCTATCCTATCCTATCCTCTGTCCTCTATCCTATCCTATCCTCTATCCTATCCTATCCTATCCTCTATCCTATCAAATCCACTATCCTATCCTCTAACCTATCCTATCATCTATCCACTATCCTATCCAATCCTCTATCCTATCCTCTATCCTATCAAATCCCCTATCCTATCCTCTATCCTATCCGATCCTCTATCCTATCAAATCCCCTATCCTATCCTCTGTACTATCCTATTCTATATCCTATCCTATCATCCATCCTCAATCCTATCCTTTCCTGTATCCTATCCAATCCTCTATCCTATCCTATCCTCTATCCTATCCTGTCCTCTATCCTATCCTATCCTCTATCCTATCCTCTATCCTATCCTCTATCCTATCCTCTATCCTATCCTCTATCCTAGCCTATCATCTATCCTATCCTATCCAATCCCCTATCCTATCCTCTATCCTATCCAATCCTCTATCCTATCCTATCATCTATCCTATCCTATTCTCTATCCTATCCTATCCTCTATCCTATCCTCTATCCTATCCTCTATCCTATCCTCTATCCTATCCTATCCTCTGTCCTATCCTATCGTCTATCCTATCCTCTATCCTATCCGATCCTCTATCCTATCCTATCCTCTATCCTATCCTATCTTCTATCCTATCCTATCCTCTATCCTATCAAATCCCCTATCCTATCCTCTATCCTATCCTATCCTCTATCCTATCCTATCCTCTATCCTATCCTATCCTCTATCCTATCCTATCCTCTATCCTATCCTATCCTCTATTCTATCCTATCCTCTATCCTATCCTATCCTCTATCCTATCCTATCCTATCCTCTGTCCTCTATCCTATCCTATCCTCTATCCTATCCTATCCTATCCTCTATCCTATCAAATCCACTATCCTATCCTCTAACCTATCCTATCATCTATCCACTATCCTATCCAATCCTCTATCCTATCCTCTATCCTATCCACTATCCTATCCTCTATCCTATCCTATCCTCTATCCTATCCTATCCTCTATCCTATCCTATCCTCTATCCTATCCTATCCTCTATCCTATCCTATCCTCTATCCTATCCTATTCCCTATCCTATCCTATCCTCTATCCTATCCTATCCTCTATCCTATCCTGTCCTCTATCCTATCCTATCCTCTATCCTATCCTATCCTATCCTCTATCCTATCAAATCCACTATCCTATCCTCTATCCTATCCTATCATCTATCCTCTATCCTATCCTATCCTCTATTCTATCCTATCCTCTATCCTATCCTATCCTCTATCCTATCCTATCTTCTATCCTATCCTATCAAATCCCCTATCCTATCGTCTATCCTATTAAATCCCCTATCCTATCCTCTATCCTATCCTATCCTGTATCCTATCCAATCCTCTATCCTATCCTATCCTCTATCCTATCCTGTCCTCTATCCTATCCTATCCTCTATCCTATCCTCTATCCTATCCTCTATCCTATCCTCTATCCTATCCTCTATCCTAGCCTATCATCTATCCTATCCTATCCAATCCCCTATCCTATGCTCTATCCTATCCTACCCTCTATAATATCGTATACTCTATCATATCCTATCCTCTATCCTATCCTCTATCCTATCCTATCCTCTATCCTATCCTATCCTCTATCCTTTCCAATCCTCTATCCTATCCTATCATCTATCCTATCCTATTCTCTATCCTATCCTATCCTCTATCCTATCCTCTATCCTATCATCTATCCTATCCTCTATCCTATCCTCTATCCTATCCTCTATCCTATCCTATCCTCTGTCCTATCCTATCGTCTATCCTATCCTCTATCCTATCCGATCCTCTATCCTATCCTATCCTCTATCCTATCCTATCTTCTATCCTAACCTATCCTCTATCCTATCCTATCGTCTATCCCATCCTCTATCCTATCCTATCCTCTATCCTATCCTATCCTCTATCCTATCCTATCCTATCCTCTATCCTCTATTCTATCCTATCCTCTATCCTATCCTATCCTCTATCCTATCCTATCTTCTATCCTATCCTATCAAATCCCCTATCCTATCCTCTATCCTATTAAATCCCCTATCCTATCCTCTATCCTATCCTATCCTGTATCCTATCCAATCCTCTATCCTATCCTATCCTCTATCCTATCCTATCCTCTATCCTATCCTATCCTGTATCCTATCCAATCCTCTATCCTATCCTATCCTCTATCCTATCCTATCCTCTATCCTATCCTATCCTCTATCCTATCCTATCCTCTATCCTATCCTATCTTCTATCCTATCCTATCCTCTATCCTATCCTATCCTCTATCCTATCCTGTCCAATCCCCTATCTTATGCTCTATCCTATCCTACCCTCTATAATATCGTATACTCTATCATATCCTATCCTCTATCCTATCCTCTATCCTATCCTATCCTCTATCCTATCCTATCCTCTATCCTATCCTATCCTCTATCCTATCCTATCCTCTATCCTATCCTATCCTCTATCCTATCCTATCCTCTATCCTATCCTATCCTCTATCCTATCCTATCCTCTATCCTATCCTATCCTCTATCCTATCCTATCGTCTATCCTATCCTCTATCCTATCCTATCCTCTATCCTATCCTATCCTCTATCCTATCCTATCCTGTATCCTATCCTATCCTCTATCCTATCCTATCTTCTATCCTATCCTATCCTGTATCCAATCCAATCCTCTATCCTATCCTATCCTCTATCCTATCAAATCCCCTATCCTATCCTCTATCCTATCATATCCTGTATCCTATCCAATCCTCTATCCTATCCTATCATGTATCCTATCCTATTCTCTATCCTATCCTATCCTCTATCCTATCCTCTATCCTACCCGATTCTCTATCCTATCCTATCCTCTATCCTATCCTATCTTCTATCCTATACTATCCTCTATCCTATCAAATCCCCTATCCTATCCTCTATCCTATCCGATCCTCTATCCTATCAAATCCCCTATCCTATCCTCTGTACTATCCTATCCTATATCCTATCCTATCATCCATCCTCAATCCTATCCTTTCCTGTATCCTATCCAATCCTCTATCCTATCCTATCCTCTATCCTATCCTGTCCTCTATCCTATCCTATCCTCTATCCTATCCTCTATCCTATCCTCTATTCTATCCTCTATCCTATCCTCTATCCTATCCTCTATCCTAGCCTATCATCTATCCTATCCTATCCAATCCCCTATCCTATGCTCTATCCTATCCTACCCTCTATAATATCGTATACTCTATTATATCCTATCCTCTATCCTATGCTCTATCCTATCCTACCCTCTACAATATCGTATACTGTATCATATCCTATCCTCTATCCTATAATATCATCTATACGTTCCTATTCTCTATCCTAACCTATCCTCTATCCTATCCTATCGTCTATCCCATCCTCTATCCTATCCTATCCTCTATCCTATCCTATCCTCTATCCTATCCTATCCTCTATCCTATCCTATCCTCTATCCTATCCTATCCTCTACCCTATCATATCCTCTATCCTATAATATCCTCTATCCTATCCTATCCTCTATCCAATCCTCTATCCTATCCTATCCTCTATTCTACCCTATCCTCTATCCTATCATATCCTCTATCCTATTAAATCCCCCATCCTATCCTCTATCCTATCCTATCCTGTATCCTATCCAATCCTCTATCCTATCCTATCATCTATCCTATCCAATCATCTATCCTATCCTATCCTCTACCCTATCATATCCTCTATCCTATAATATCCTCTATCCTATCCTATCCTCTATCCAATCCTCTATCCTATCCTATCCTGTATCCTATCCAATCCTCTATCCTATCCTATCCTCTATCCTATCCTATCCTCTATACTATCCTATCCTCTATCCTATCCCATCCTCTATCCTATCCTATCCTCTATCCTATCCTATCCTCTATCCTATCCAATCCTCTATCCTATCCTATCGTCTATCCTATCCTATCATCTATCCTCAATCCTATCCTTTCCTGTATCCTAGCCAATCTTCTATCTTAACCTGTCCTCTATCCTATCCTATCCTCTATCCTATCCTATCCTATCGTCTATCCTATCGTCTATCCTATCCTATCCTCTATCCTATCCTATCCTCTATCCTATCCTATCCTCTATCCTATCCTATCCTCTATCCTATCCTATCTTCTATCCTATCCTCTCCTGTATCCTATCCAATCCTCTATCCTATCCAATCCTCTATCCTATCAAATCCCCTATCCTATCCTCTATCCTATCCTATCCTCTATCCTATCCTATCCTCTATCCTATCCTATCCTCTATCCTATCCTATCCTATCCTCTATCCTATCCTATCCTATCCTCTATCCTATCCTATCATCTATCCTCTATCCTATCCAATCCTCTATCCTATCCTCTATCCTTTCCACTATCCTATCCTCTATCCTATCCTATCCTATCGTCTATCCTATCCTCTACCCTATCCAATCCTCTATCCTATCCTATCATCTATCCTATCCTATTCTCTATCCTATCCTATCCTCTATCCTATCCTCTATCCTATCCTCTATCCTATCCTCTATCCTATCCTCTATCCTATCCTCTATCCTATCCTCTGTCCTATCCTATCGTCTATCCTATCCTCTATCCTATCCGATCCTCTATCCTATCCTATCCTCTATCCTATCCTATCTTCTATCCTATCCTATCCTCTATCCTATCAAATCCCCTATCCTATCCTCTATCCTATCCTATCCTCTATCCTATCCTATCCTCTATCCTATCCTATCCTCTATCCTATCCTATCCTCTATCCTATCCTATCCTCTATCCTATCCTATCCTCTATCCTATCCTATCCTCTATCCTATCCTATCCTCTATCCTATCCTATCCTCTATCCTATCCTATCCTCTATCCTATCCTATCCTATCCTCTATCCTATCAAATCCACTATCCTATCCTCTAACCTATCCTATCATCTATCCACTATCCTATCCAATCCTCTATCCTATCCTCTATCCTATCCACTATCCTATCCTCTATCCTATCCTATCCTCTATCCTATCCTATCCTCTATCCTATCCTATCCTGTATCCTATCCCATGCTCTATCCTATCCTATTCCCTATCCTATCCTATCCTCTATCCTATCCTATCCTCTATCCTATCCTGTCCTCTATCCTATCCTATCCTCTATCCTATCCTATCCTATCCTCTATCCTATCAAATCCACTATCCTATCCTCTATCCTATCCTATCATCTATCCTCTATCCTATCCTATCCTCTATTCTATGCTATCCTCTATCCTATCCTATCCTCTATCCTATCCTATCTTCTATCCTATCCTATCAAATCCCCTATCCTATCCTCTATCCTATTAAATCCCCTATCCTATCCTCTATCCTATCCTATCCTGTATCCTATCCAATCCTCTATCCTATCCTATCCTCTATCCTATCCTATCCTCTATCCTATCCTACCTTCTATCCTATCCTATCCTGTATCCTATCAAATCCCCTATCCTATCCTCTATCCTATCCGATCCTCTATCCTATCAAATCCCCTATCCTATCCTCTGTACTATCCTATACTATATCCTATCCTATCATCCATCCTCAATCCTATCCTTTCCTGTATCCTATCCAATCCTCTATCCTATCCTATCCTCTATCCTATCCTGTCCTCTATCCTATCCTATCCTCTATCCTATCCTCTATCCTATCCTCTATCCTATCCTCTATCCTATCCTCTATCCTAGCCTATCATCTATCCTATCCTATCCAATCCCCTATCCTATGCTCTATCCTATCCTACCCTCTATAATATCGTATACTCTATCATATCCTATCCTCTATCCTATCCTCTATCCTATTCTATCCTCTATCCTATCCTATTCTCTATCCTATCCTATCCTCTATCCTATCCTCTATCCTATCATCTATCCTATCCTCTATCCTATCCTCTATCCTATCCTATCCTCTGTCCTATCCTATCGTCTATCCTATCCTCTATCCTATCCGATCCTCTATCCTATCCTATCCTCTATCCTATCCTATCTTCTATCCTAACCTATCCTCTATCCTATCCTATCGTCTATCCCATCCTCTATCCTATCCTATCCTCTATCCTATCCTATCCTCTATCCTATCCTATCCTCTATCCTATCCTATCCTATCCTCTATCCTCTATCCTATCCTATCCTCTATCCTATCCTATCCTATTCTCTATCCTATCAAATCCACTATCCTATCCTCTAACCTATCCTATCATCTATCCACTATCCTATCCAATCCTCTATCCTATCCTCTATCCTATCCACTATCCTATCCTCTATCCTATCCTATCCTCTATCCCATCCTATCCTCTATCCTATCCTATCCTCTATCCTATCCAATCCTCTATACTATCCTATCCTGTCCTCTATCCTATCCTATCCTCTATCCTATCCTCTATCCTATCCTCTATCCTATCCTCTATCCTATCCTCTATCCTAGCCTATCATCTATCCTATCCTACCCAATCCCCTATCCTATGCTCTATCCTATCCTACCCTCTATAATATCGTATACTCTATCATATCCTATCCTCTATCCTATCCTCTATCCTATCCTATCCTCTATCCTATCCTATCCTCTATCCTATCCTATCCTCTATCCTATCCAATCCTCTATCCTATCCTATCATCTATCCTATCCTATCATATATCCTATCCTATTCTCTATCCTATCCTATCCTCTATCCTATCCTCTATCCTATCCTCTATCCTATCCTCTATCCTATCCTATCCTCTATCCTATCCTATCCTCTATCCTATCCTATCCTCTATCCTATCCTATCCTCTATCCTATCCTATCCTCTATCCTATCCTATGCTCTATCCTATCCTATTCCCTATCCTATCCTATCATCTATCCTATCCTATCCTCTATCCTATCCTGTCCTCTATCCTATGCTATCCTCTATCCTATCCTATCCTCTATCCTATCCTATCCTCTATCCTATCCTATCCTCTATCCTATCCTATCCTCTATCCTATCCTATCCTCTATCCTATCCTATCCTCTATCCTATCCTATCCTCTATCCTATCCTATCCTCTATCCTATCCTATCCTCTATCCTATCCTATCCTCTATCCTATCCTATCCTCTATCCTATCCTATCCTCTATCCTATCCTATCCTCTATCCTATCCTATCCTCTATCCTATCCTATCCTCTATCCTATCCTATCCTCTATCCTATCCTATCCTCTATCCTATCCTATCCTCTATCCTATCCTATCCTCTATCCTATCCTATCCTCTATCCTATCCTATCCTCTATCCTATCCTATCCTATCCTCTATCCACTATCCTATCCAATCCTCTATCCTATCCTCTATCCTATCCACTATCCTATCCTCTATCCTATCCTATCCTCTATCCTATCCTATCCTCTATCCTATCCGATCCTCTATCCTATCCTATGCTCTATCCTATCCTATTCCCTATCCTATCCTATCCTCTATCCTATCCTATCCTCTATCCTATCCTGCCCTCTATCCTATCCTATCCTCTATCCTATCCTATCCTATCCTCTATCCTATCAAATCCACTATCCTATCCTCTATCCTATCCTATCATCTATCCTCTATCCTATCCTATCCTCTATTCTATCCTATCCTCTATCCTATCCTATCCTCTATCCTATCCTATCTTCTATCCTATCCTATCAAATCCCCTATCCTATCCTCTATCCTATTAAATCCCCTATCCTATCCTCTATCCTATCCTATCCTGTATCCTATCCAATCCTCTATCCTATCCTATCCTCTATCCTATCCTATCCTCTATCCTATCCAATCCTGTATCCTATCCAATCCTCTATCCTATCCTATCCTCTATCCTATCCTATCCTCTATCCTATCCTATCCTCTATCCTATCCTATCCTCTATCCTATCCTATCCTCTATCCTATCCTATCCTCTATCCTATCCTATCCTCTATCCTCTATCCTATCCTATCCTCTATCCTATCCTATCGTCTATCCTATCCTCTATCCTATCCTATCCTCTATCCTATCCTATCCTCTATCCTATCCTATCTTCTATCCTATCCTATCCTGTATCCAATCCAATCCTCTATCCTATCCTATCCTCTATCCTATCAAATCCCCTATCCTATCCTCTATCCTATCATATCCTGTATCCTATCCAATCCTCTATCCTATCCTATCATGTATCCTATCCTATTCTCTATCCTATCCTATCCTCTATCCTATCATCTATCCTATCCTCTATCCTATCCTCTATCCTATCCTCTATCCTATCCTATCCTCTGTCCTATCCTATCGTCTATCCTATCCTCTATCCTATCCGATTCTCTATCCTATCCTATCCTCTATCCTATCAAATCCCCTATCCTATCCTCTGTACTATCCTATCCTATATCCTATCCTATCATCCATCCTCAATCCTATCCTTTCCTGTATCCTAGCCAATCTTCTATCTTATCCTGTCCTCTATCCTATCCTATCCTCTATCCTATCCTATCCTCTATCCTATCCTATTGTCTATCCTATCCTCTATCCTATCCTATCCTCTATCCTATCCTATCCTCTATCCTATCCTATCCTCTATCCTATCCTATCCTCTATCCTATCCTATCCTCTATCCTATCCTCTATCCTATCCTATCGTCTATCCTATCCTCTATCCTATCCTATCCTCTATCCTATCCTATCCTCTATCCTATCCTATCCTCTATCCTATCCTATCTTCTATCCTATCCTATCCTGTATCCAATCCAATCCTCTATCCTATCCTATCCTCTATCCTATCAAATCCCCTATCCTATCCTCTATCCTATCATATCCTGTATCCTATCCAATCCTCTATCCTATCCTATCATGTATCCTATCCTATCCTCTATCCTATCAAATCCCCTATCCTATCCTCTATCCTATCATATCCTGTGTCCTATCCAATCCTCTATCCTATCCTATCATGTATCCTATCCTATTCTCTATCCTATCCTATCCTCTATTATCCTATCCTCTATCCTATCCTCTATCCTATCCTCTATCCTATCCTCTATCCTATCCTATCCTCTGTCCTATCCTATCGTCTATCCTCTCCTCTATCCTATCCGATTCTCTATCCTATCCTATCCTCTATCCTATCCTATCTTCTATCCTATACTATCCTCTATCCTATCAAATCCCCTATCCTATCCTCTATCCTATCCGATCCTCTATCCTATCAAATCCCCTATCCTATCCTCTGTACTATCCTATCCTATATCCTATCCTATCATCCATCCTCAATCCTATCCTTTCCTGTATCCTATCCAATCCTCTATCCTATCCTATCCTCTATCCTATCCTGTCCTCTATCCTATCCTATCCTCTATCCTATCCTCTATCCTATCCTCTATCCTAGCCTATCATCTATCCTATCCTATCCAATCCCCTATCCTATCCTCTATCCTATCCAATCCTCTATCCTATCCTATCATCTATCCTATCCTATTCTCTATCCTATCCTATCCTCTATCCTATCCTCTATCCTATCCTCTATCCTATCCTCTATCCTATCCTCTATCCTATCCTCTATCCTATCCTATCCTCTGTCCTATCCTATCGTCTATCCTATCCTCTATCCTATCCGATCCTCTATCCTATCCTATCCTCTATCCTATCCTATCTTCTATCCTATCCTATCCTCTATCCTATCAAATCCCCTATCCTATCCTCTATCCTATCCTATCCTCTATCCTATCCTATCCTCTATCCTATCCTATCCTCTATCCTATCCTATCCTCTATCCTATCCTATCCTCTATCCTATCCTATCCTCTATCCTATCCTATCCTCTATTCTATCCTATCCTCTATCCTATCCTATCCTCTATCCTATCCTATCCTATCCTCTATCCTCTATCCTATCGTATCCTCTATCCTATCCTATCCTATCCTCTATCCTATCAAATCCACTATCCTATCCTCTAACCTATCCTATCATCTATCCACTATCCTATCCAATCCTCTATCCTATCCTCTATCCTATCCACTATCCTATCCTCTATCCTATCCTATCCTCTATCCTATCCTATCCTCTATCCTATCCTATCCTCTATCCTATCCTATCCTCTATCCTATCCTATCCTCTATCCTATCCTATGCTCTATCCTATCCTATTCCCTATCCTATCCTATCCTCTATCCTATCCTATCCTCTATCCTATCCTGTCCTCTATCCTATCCTATCCTCTATCCTATCCTATCCTATCCTCTATCCTATCAAATCCACTATCCTATCCTCTATCCTATCCTATCCTCTATCCTCTATCCTATCCTATCCTCTATTCTATCCTATCCTCTATCCTATCCTATCCTCTATCCTATCCTATCTTCTATCCTATCCTATCAAATCCCCTATCCTATCCTCTATCCTATTAAATCCCCTATCCTATCCTCTATCCTATCCTATCCTGTATCCTATCCAATCCTCTATCCTATCCTATCCTCTATCCTATCCTATCCTCTATCCTATCCTACCTTCTATCCTATCCTATCCTGTATCCTATCAAATCCCCTATCCTATCCTCTATCCTATCCGATCCTCTATCCTATCAAATCCCCTATCCTATCCTCTGTACTATCCTATCCTATATCCTATCCTATCATCCATCCTCAATCCTATCCTTTCCTGTATCCTATCCAATCCTCTATCCTATCCTCTATCCTATCCTCTATCCTATCCTCTATCCTAGCCTATCATCTATCCTATCCTATTCTCTATCCTATCCTATCCTCTATCCTATCCTCTATCCTATCATCTATCCTATCCTCTATCCTATCCTCTATCCTATCCTCTATCCTATCCTATCCTCTGTCCTATCCTATCGTCTATCCTATCCTCTATCCTATCCGATCCTCTATCCTATCCTATCCTCTATCCTATCCTATCTTCTATCCTAACCTATCCTCTATCCTATCCTATCGTCTATCCCATCCTCTATCCTATCCTATCCTCTATCCTATCCTATCCTCTATCCTATCCTATCCTATCCTCTATCCTCTATCCTATCCTATCCTCTATCCTATCCTATCCTATTCTCTATCCTATCAAATCCACTATCCTATCCTCTAACCTATCCTATCATCTATCCACTATCCTATCCAATCCTCTATCCTATCCTCTATCCTATCCACTATCCTATCCTCTTTCCTATCCTATCCTCTATCCTATCCTATCCTCTATCCTATCCTATCCTCTATCCTATCCTATCCTCTATCCTATCCTATGCTCTATCCTATCCTATTCCCTATCCTATCCTATCCTCTATCCTATCCTATCCTCTATCCTATCCTGTCCTCTATCCTATCCTATCCTCTATCCTATCCTATCCTATCCTCTATCCTATCAAATCCACTATCCTATCCTCTATCCTATCCTATCATCTATCCTCGATCCTATCCTATCCTCTATTCTATCCTATCCTCTATCCTATCCTATCCTCTATCCTATCCTATCTTCTATCCTATCCTATCAAATCCCCTATCCTATCCTCTATCCTATTAAATCCCCTATCCTATACTCTATCCTATCCTATCCTGTATCCTATCCAATCCTCTATCCTATCCTATCCTCTATCCTATCCTATCCTCTATCCTATCCTATCCTCTATCCTATCCTATCCTCTATCCTATCCTATCCTCTATCCTATCCTATCCTCTATCCTATCCTATCCTCTATCCTATCCTATCCTCTATCATATTCTATCCTCTATCCTATCCAATCCTCTATCCTATCCTATCGTCTATCCTATCCTATCACCTATCCTCAATCCTACCCTTTCCTGTATCCTAGCCAATCTTCTATCTTATCCTGTCCTCTATCCTATCCTATCCTCTATCCTATCCTATCCTCTATCCTATCCTATCGTCTATCCTATCCTCTATCCTATCCTATCCTCTATCCTATCCTATCGTCTATCCTATCCTCTATCCTATCCTATCCTCTATCCTATCCTATCCTCTATCCTATCCTATCCTCTATCCTATCCTATCCTCTATCCTATCCTATCCTCTATCCTATCCTATCCTCTATCCTATCCTATCCTATCCTCTATCCTATCAAATCCACTATCCTATCCTCTAACCTATCCTATCATCTATCCACTATCCTATCCAATCCTCTATCCTATCCTCTATCCTATCCACTATCCTATCCTCTATCCTATCCTATCCTCTATCCTATCCTATCCTATATCCTATCCTATCCTCTATCCTATCCTATCCTCTATCCTATCCTATCCTATCCTCTATCCTATCCTATCATCTATCCTCTACCCTATCCTATCCTCTATTCTATCCTATCCTCTATCCTATCCTATCCTCTATCCTATCCTATCTTCTATCCTATCCTGTCCTCTATCCTATCCTATCCTCTATCCTATCCTCTATCCTATCCTCTATCCTATCCTCTATCCTATCCTCTATCCTATCCTCTATCCTAGCCTATCATCTATCCTATCCTATCCAATCCCCTATCCTATGCTCTATCCTATCCTACCCTCTATAATATCGTATACTCTATCATATCCTATCCTCTATCCTATCCTCTATCCTATCCTATCCTCTATCCTATCCTACCCTCTATCCTTTCCAATCCTCTATCCTATCCTATCATCTATCCTATCCTATTCTCTATCCTATCCTATCCTCTATCCTATCCTCTATCCTATCATCTATCCTATCCTCTATCCTATCCTCTATCCTATCCTCTATCCTATCCTATCCTCTGTCCTATCCTATCGTCTATCCTATCCTCTATCCTATCCGATCCTCTATCCTATCCTATCCTCTATCCTATCCTATCTTCTATCCTAACCTATCCTCTATCCTATCCTATCGTCTATCCCATCCTCTATCCTATCCTATCCTCTATCCTATCCTATCCTCTATCCTATCCTATCCTATCCTCTATCCTCTATTCTATCCTATCCTCTATCCTATCCTATCCTCTATCCTATCCTATCTTCTATCCTATCCTATCAAATCCCCTATCCTATCCTCTATCCTATTAAATCCCCTATCCTATCCTCTATCCTATCCTATCCTGTATCCTATCCAATCCTCTATCCTATCCTATCCTCTATCCTATCCTATCCTCTATCCTATCCTATCCTGTATCCTATCCAATCCTCTATCCTATCCTATCCTCTATCCTATCCTATCCTCTATCCTATCCTATCCTCTATCCTATCCTATCTTCTATCCTATCCTATCCTCTATCCTATCCTATCCTCTATCCTATCCTATCCAATCCCCTATCTTATGCTCTATCCTATCCTACCCTCTATAATATCGTATACTCTATCATATCCTATCCTCTATCCTATCCTCTATCCTATCCTATCCTCTATCCTATCCTATCCTCTATCCTATCCTATCCTCTATCCTATCCTATCCTCTATCCTATCCTATCCTCTATCCTATCCTATCCTCTATCCTATCCTATCCTCTATCCTATCCTATCCTCTATCCTATCCTATCGTCTATCCTATCCTCTATCCTATCCTATCCTCTATCCTATCCTATCCTCTATCCTATCCTATCCTGTATCCTATCCTATCCTCTATCCTATCCTATCTTCTATCCTATCCTATCCTGTATCCAATCCAATCCTCTATCCTATCCTATCCTCTATCCTATCAAATCCCCTATCCTATCCTCTATCCTATCATATCCTGTATCCTATCCAATCCTCTATCCTATCCTATCATGTATCCTATCCTATTCTCTATCCTATCCTATCCTCTATCCTATCCTCTATCCTACCCGATTCTCTATCCTATCCTATCCTCTATCCTATCCTATCTTCTATCCTATACTATCCTCTATCCTATCAAATCCCCTATCCTATCCTCTATCCTATCCGATCCTCTATCCTATCAAATCCCCTATCCTATCCTCTGTACTATCCTATCCTATATCCTATCCTATCATCCATCCTCAATCCTATCCTTTCCTGTATCCTATCCAATCCTCTATCCTATCCTATCCTCTATCCTATCCTGTCCTCTATCCTATCCTATCCTCTATCCTATCCTCTATCCTATCCTCTATTCTATCCTCTATCCTATCCTCTATCCTATCCTCTATCCTAGCCTATCATCTATCCTATCCTATCCAATCCCCTATCCTATGCTCTATCCTATCCTACCCTCTATAATATCGTATACTCTATTATATCCTATCCTCTATCCTATGCTCTATCCTATCCTACCCTCTATAATATCGTATACTGTATCATATCCTATCCTCTATCCTATAATATCATCTATACGTTCCTATTCTCTATCCTAACCTATCCTCTATCCTATCCTATCGTCTATCCCATCCTCTATCCTATCCTATCCTCTATCCTATCCTATCCTCTATCCTATCCTATCCTCTATCCTATCCTATCCTCTATCCTATCCTATCCTCTATCCTATCCTATCCTCTACCCTATCATATCCTCTATCCTATAATATCCTCTATCCTATCCTATCCTCTATCCAATCCTCTATCCTATCCTATCCTCTATTCTACCCTATCCTCTATCCTATCCTATCCTCTATCCTATCCAATCCTCTATCCTATCCTATCGTCTATCCTATCCTATCATCTATCCTCAATCCTATCCTTTCCTGTATCCTAGCCAATCTTCTATCTTAACCTGTCCTCTATCCTATCCTATCCTCTATCCTATCCTATCCTATCGTCTATCCTATCGTCTATCCTATCCTATCCTCTATCCTATCCTATCCTCTATCCTATCCTACCCTCTATAATATCGTATACTGTATCATATCCTATCCTCTATCCTATAATATCATCTATACGTTCCTATTCTCTATCCTAACCTATCCTCTATCCTATCCTATCGTCTATCCCATCCTCTATCCTATCCTATCCTCTATCCTATCCTATCTTCTATCCTATCCTCTCCTGTATCCTATCCAATCCTCTATCCTATCCAATCCTCTATCCTATCAAATCCCCTATCCTATCCTCTATCCTATCCTATCCTCTATCCTATCCTATCCTCTATCCTATCCTATCCTCTATCCTATCCTATCCTATCCTCTATCCTATCAAATCCACTATCCTATCCTCTATCCTATCCTATCATCTATCCTCTATCCTATCCAATCCTCTATCCTATCCTCTATCCTTTCCACTATCCTATCCTCTATCCTATCCTATCCTATCGTCTATCCTATCCTCTACCCTATCCAATCCTCTATCCTATCCTATCCTCTATCCTATCCTATCCTCTATCCTATCCTATCCTCTATCCTATCCTATCCTCTATCCTATCCTATCTTCTATCCTAGCCTATCCTCTATCCTATCCTATCCTCTATCCTATCCTATCCAATCCCCTATCTTATGCTCTATCCTATCCTACCCTCTATAATATCGTATACTCTATCATATCCTATCCTCTATCCTATCCTCTATCCTATCCTATCCTCTATCCTATCCTATCCTCTATCCTATCCTATCCTCTATCCTATCCTATCCTCTATCCTATCCTATCCTCTATCCTATCCTATCCTCTATCCTATCCTATCCTCTATCCTATCCTATCCTCTATCCTATCCTATCCTCTATCCTATCCTATCCTCTATCCTATCCTATCGTCTATCCTATCCTCTATCCTATCCTATCCTCTATCCTATCCTATCCTCTATCCTATCCTATCCTGTATCCTATCCTATCCTCTATCCTATCCTATCTTCTATCCTATCCTATCGTGTATCCAATCCAATCCTCTATCCTATCCTATCCTCTATCCTATCAAATCCCCTATCCTATCCTCTATCCTATCATATCCTGTATCCTATCCAATCCTCTATCCTATCCTATCATGTATCCTATCCTATTCTCTATCCTATCCTATCCTCTATCCTATCCTCTATCCTATCCTCTATCCTATCCTCTATCCTATCCTCTATCCTATCCTATCCTCTGTCCTATCCTATCGTCTATCCTATCCTCTATCCTACCCGATTCTCTATCCTATCCTATCCTCTATCCTATCCTATCTTCTATCCTATACTATCCTCTATCCTATCAAATCCCCTATCCTATCCTCTATCCTATCCGATCCTCTATCCTATCAAATCCCCTATCCTATCCTCTGTACTATCCTATCCTATATCCTATCCTATCATCCATCCTCAATCCTATCCTTTCCTGTATCCTATCCAATCCTCTATCCTATCCTATCCTCTATCCTATCCTGTCCTCTATCCTATCCTATCCTCTATCCTATCCTCTATCCTATCCTCTATTCTATCCTCTATCCTATCCTCTATCCTATCCTCTATCCTAGCCTATCATCTATCCTATCCTATCCAATCCCCTATCCTATGCTCTATCCTATCCTACCCTCTATAATATCGTATACTCTATCATATCCTATCCTCTATCCTATGCTCTATCCTATCCTACCCTCTATAATATCGTATACTGTATCATATCCTATCCTCTATCCTATAATATCATCTATACGTTCCTATTCTCTATCCTAACCTATCCTCTATCCTATCCTATCGTCTATCCCATCCTCTATCCTATCCTATCCTCTATCCTATCCTATCCTCTATCCTATCCTATCCTCTATCCTATCCTATCCTCTATCCTATCCTATCCTCTACCCTATCATATCCTCTATCCTATAATATCCTCTATCCTATCCTATCCTCTATCCAATCCTCTATCCTATCCTATCCTCTATTCTACCCTATCCTCTATCCTATCATATCCTCTATCCTATTAAATCCCCCATCCTATCCTCTATCCTATCCTATCCTGTATCCTATCCAATCCTCTATCCTATCCTATCATCTATCCTATCCTATCCTCTACCCTATCATATCCTCTATCCTATAATATCCTCTATCCTATCCTATCCTCTATCCAATCCTCTATCCTATCCTATCCTGTATCCTATCCAATCCTCTATCCTATCCTATCCTCTATCCTATCCTATCCTCTATCCAATCCTCTATCCTATCCTATCCTGTATCCTATCCAATCCTCTATCCTATCCTATCCTCTATCCTATCCTATCCTCTATACTATCCTATCCTCTATCCTATCCCATCCTCTATCCTATCCTATCCTCTATCCTATCCTATCCTCTATCCTATCCAATCCTCTATCCTATCCTATCGTCTATCCTATCCTATCATCTATCCTCAATCCTATCCTTTCCTGTATCCTAGCCAATCTTCTATCTTAACCTGTCCTCTATCCTATCCTATCCTCTATCCTATCCTATCCTATCGTCTATCCTATCGTCTATCCTATCCTATCCTCTATCCTATCCTATCCTCTATCCTATCCTATCCTCTATCCTATCCTATCCTCTATCCTATCCTATCTTCTATCCTATCCTCTCCTGTATCCTATCCAATCCTCTATCCTATCCAATCCTCTATCCTATCAAATCCCCTATCCTATCCTCTATCCTATCCTATCCTCTATCCTATCCTATCCTCTATCCTATCCTATCCTCTATCCTATCCTATCCTCTATCCTATCCTATCCTATCCTCTATCCTATCAAATCCACTATCCTATCCTCTATCCTATCCTATCATCTATCCTCTATCCTATCCAATCCTCTATCCTATCCTCTATCCTTTCCACTATCCTATCCTCTATCCTATCCTATCGTCTATCCTATCCTCTACCCTATCCTATCCTCTATCCTATCCTATCCTCTATCCTATCCTATCCTCTATCCTATCCTATCTTCTATCCTATCCTATCCTGTATCCAATCCAATCCTCTATCCTATCCTATCCTCTATCCTATCAAATCCCCTATCCTATCCTCTATCCTATCATATCCTGTATCCTATCCAATCCTCTATCCTATCCTATCATGTATCCTATCCTATTCTCTATCCTATCCTATCCTCTATCCTATCCTCTATCCTATCCTCTATCCTATCCTCTATCCTATCCTATCATCCATCCTCAATCCTATCCTTTCCTGTATCCTATCCAATCCTCTATCCTATCCTATCCTCTATCCTATCCTGTCCTCTATCCTATCCTATCCTCTATCCTATCCTCTATCCTATCCTCTATCCTATCCTCTATCCTATCCTCTATCCTATCCTCTATCCTATCCTCTATCCTAGCCTATCCTCTATCCTATCCTATCCAATCCCCTATCCTATGCTCTATCCTATCCTACCCTCTATAATATCGTATACTCTATCATATCCTATCCTCTATCCTATCCTCTATCCTATCCTCTATCCTATCCTCTATCCTATCCTCTATCCTATCCTATCCTCTGTCCTATCCTATCGTCTATCCTATCCTCTATCCTATCCGATCCTCTATCCTATCCTATCCTCTATCCTATCCTATCTTCTATCCTATCCTATCCTCTATCCTATCAAATCCCCTATCCTATCCTCTATCCTATCCTATCCTCTATCCTATCCTATCCTCTATCCTATCCTATACTCTATCCTATCCTATCCTCTATCCTATCCTATCCTCTATCCTATCCTATCCTCTATCCTATCCTGTCCTCTATCCTATCCTATCCTCTATCCTATCCTATCCTCTATCCTATCCTATCCTCTATCCTATCCTATCCTATCCTCTATCCTATCAAATCCACTATCCTATCATCTATCCTCTATCCTATCCAATCCTCTATCCTATCCTCTATCCTATCCACTATCCTATCCTCTATCCTATCCTATCCTCTATCCTATCCTATCCTCTTCACTATCCTGTGCTCTATCCTGTCCTATTCCCTATCCTATCCTATCTTCTATCCTATCCTATACTCTATCCTATCAAATCCCGTATCCTGTCCTCTATCCTATCCTATCTTCTATCCTATCCTATCCTCTATCCTATCCTATCGTCTATCCTATCCTCTATCCTATCCTATACTCTATCCTATCCTATCTTCTATCCTATCCTATCCACTATCCTATCCTATCCTCTATCCTATCCTATCCTCTATCCTATCCTATCCTCTATCCTATCCTACCCTGTATCCTATCCAATCCTCTATCCTATCCTATCCTCTACCCTATCCTATCCTCTATCCTATCCTATCCTCTATACAATCCTATCCTCTATCCTATCCTATCCTCTATCCTATCCCATCATCAATCCTATCCTTTCGCCTATACTATCCTGTATCCTATCCTATCCTCTTACTTATCCTATCCTCTATCCTATCCTATCCTCTATCCTATCCTATCCTATCCTATCCTCTATCGTATCCTATACTCTATCCTATCCTATCCTCTATCGTATCCTATACTCTATCCTATCCTATCCTCTATCGTATCCTATCCTCTATCCTATCCTGTCCTCTATCTTATACTATCCTCTATCCTATCTTATCCTCTATCCAATCCTATCCTCTATCCTATCCTTTCCTCTATCCTATCCTATCCTCTATTCTATCCTATCCTCTTACTTATCCTATCCTCTATCCTATCCTATCCTCTATCCTATCCTATCCTCTATCCAATCCTATCCTCTATCCTATCCTATCCTCTTACTTATCCTATCCTCTATCCTATCCTATTCTCTATCCTATCCTATCCTCTATCCTATCCTATCCTCTATCCTATTCTATCCTCTATCCTATCCCATCATCAATCCTATCCTTTCGTCTATACTATCCTCTATCCTATCCTATCCTCTTACTTATCCTATCCTCTATCCTATCCTATCCTCTATCCTATCCTATCCTCTATACAATCCTATCCTCTATCCTATCCTATCCTCTATCCTATCCCATCATCAATCCTATCCTTTCGCCTATACTATCCTCTATCCTATCCTATCCTCTTACTTATCCTATCCTCTATCCTATCCTATCCTCTATCCTATCCTATCCTCTATCCTATCCTATCCTCTATCCTATCATCTATCCTATCCTATCCTCTATCCTATCCTATCCTCTATCCTATCCTATCCTCTATCCTCTATCCTATCCTATCTTCTATCCTATCCTATCCTCTATCCTATTAAATCCCCTATCCTATCCTATCCTGTATCATATCCCATTCCTCTACCCTATCCTATCATCTATCCTATCCAATCCTCTATCCTAGCGTATCCTCTACCCTATCATATCCTCTATCCTATCCTATCCTCTATCCAATCCTCTATCCTATCCTATCCTATATCCTATCCTATCCTCTATCCTATAATATCATCTATACGTTCCTATTCTCTATCCTAACCTATCCTCTATCCTATCCTATCGTCTATCCCATCCTCTATCCTATCCTATCCTCTATCCTATCCTATCCTCTATCCTATCCTATCCTCTATCCTATCCTATCCTCTATCCTATCCTATCCTCTATCCTATCCTATCCTCTATCCTATCCTATCCTCTATCCTATCCTATCTTCTATCCTATCCTATCCTCTATCCTATTAAATCCCCTATCCTATCCTCTATCCTATCGTATCCTGTATCCTATCCCATTCCTCTATCCTATCCTATCATCTATCCTATCCAATCATCTATCCTAGCCTATCCTCTACCCTATCATATCCTCTATCCTATAATATCCTCTATCCTATCCTATCCTCTATCCAATCCTCTATCCTATCCTATCCTCTATTCTATCCTATCCTCTATCCTATCATATCCTCTATCCTATTAAATCCCCCATCCTATCCTCTATCCTATCCTATCCTGTATCCTATCCAATCCTCTATCCTATCCTATCATCTATCCTATCCAATCATCTATCCTATCCTATCCTCTACCCTATCATATCCTCTATCCTATAATATCCTCTATCCTATCCTATCCTCTATCCAATCCTCTATCCTATCCTATCCTGTATCCTATCCAATCCTCTATCCTATCCTATCCTCTATCCTATCCTATCCTCTATCCTATCCTATCCTCTATCCTATCCCATCCTCTATCCTATCCTATCCTCTATCCTATCCTATCCTCTATCCTATCCAATCCTCTATCCTATCCTATCGTCTATCCTATCCTATCATCTATCCTCAATCCTATCCTTTCCTGTATCCTAGCCAATATTCTATCTTAACCTGTCCTCTATCCTATCCTATCCTCTATCCTATCCTATCCTCTATCCTATCCTATCCTATCGTCTATCCTATCGTCTATCCTATCCTATCCTCTATCCTATCCTATCCTCTATCCGATCCTATCCTCTATCCTATCCTATCCTCTATCCTATCCTATCTTCTATCCTATCCTCTCCTGTATCCTATCCAATCCTCTATCCTATCCAATCCTCTATCCTATCAAATCCCCTATCCTATCCTCTATCCTATCCTATCCTCTATCCTATCCTATCCTCTATCCTATCCTATCCTCTATCCTATCCTATCCTCTATCCTATCCTATCCTCTATCCTATCCTATCCTCTATCCTATCCTATCCTCTATCCTATCCTATCCTATCCTCTATCCTATCAAATCCACTATCCTATCCTCTATCCTATCCTATCATCTATCCTCTATCCTATCCAATCCTCTATCCTATCCTCTATCCTTTCCACTATCCTATCCTCTATCCTATCCTATCCTATCGTCTATCCTATCCTCTATCCTATCCTATCCTCTATCCTATCCTATCCTCTATCCTATCCTATCCTCTATCCTATCCTATCTTCTATCCTATCCTATCCTGTATCCAATCCAATCCTCTATCCTATCCTATCCTCTATCCTATCAAATCCCCTATCCTATCCTCTATCCTATCATATCCTGTATCCTATCCAATCCTCTATCCTATCCTATCATGTATCCTATCCTATTCTCTATCCTAACCTATCCTCTATCCTATCCTCTATCCTATCCTCTATCCTATCCTCTATCCTATCCTATCCTCTGTCCTATCCTATCCTATCCTATCCTCTATCCTATCCTATCCTCTATCCTATCCTATCCTCTATCCTATCCTATCCTCTATCCTATCCTATCTTCTATCCTATCCTATCCTCTATCCTATTAAATCCCCTATCCTATCCTCTATCCTATCGTATCCTGTATCCTATCCCATTCCTCTATCCTATCCTATCATCTATCCTATCCAATCATCTATCCTAGCCTATCCTCTACCCTATCATATCCTCTATCCTATAATATCCTCTATCCTATCCTATCCTCTATCCAATCCTCTATCCTATCCTATCCTCTATTCTATCCTATCCTCTATCCTATCATATCCTCTATCCTATTAAATCCCCCATCCTATCCTCTATCCTATCCTATCCTGTATCCTATCCAATCCTCTATCCTATCCTATCATCTATCCTATCCAATCATCTATCCTATCCTATCCTCTACCCTATCATATCCTCTATCCTATAATATCCTCTATCCTATCCTATCCTCTATCCTATAATATCCTCTATCCTATCCTATCCTCTATCCAATCCTCTATCCTATCCTATCCTGTATCCTATCCAATCCTCTATCCTATCCTATCCTCTATCCTATCCTATCCTCTATCCTATCCTATCCTCTATCCTATCCCATCCTCTATCCTATCCTATCCTCTATCCTATCCTATCCTCTATCCTATCCAATCCTCTATCCTATCCTATCGTCTATCCTATCCTATCATCTATCCTCAATCCTATCCTTTCCTGTATCCTAGCCAATATTCTATCTTAACCTGTCCTCTATCCTATCCTATCCTCTATCCTATCCTATCCTCTATCCTATCCTATCCTCTATCCTATCCTATCCTCTATCCTATCCTATCCTCTATCCTATCCTATCCTATCGTCTATCCTATCGTCTATCCTATCCTATCCTCTATCCTATCCTATCCTCTATCCTATCCTATCCTCTATCCTATCCTATCCTCTATCCTATACTATCTTCTATCCTATCCTCTCCTGTATCCTATCCAATCCTCTATCCTATCCAATCCTCTATCCTATCAAATCCCCTATCCTATCCTCTATCCTATCCTATCCTCTATCCTATCCTATCCTCTATCCTATCCTATCCTCTATCCTATCCTATCCTCTATCCTATCCTATCCTCTATCCTATCCTATCCTCTATCCTATCCTATCCTCTATCCTATCCTATCCTCTATCCTATCCTATCCTATCCTCTATCCTATCAAATCCACTATCCTATCCTCTATCCTATCCTATCATCTATCCTCTATCCTATCCAATCCTCTATCCTATCCTCTATCCTTTCCACTATCCTATCCTCTATCCTATCCTATCCTATCGTCTATCCTATCCTCTATCCTATCCTATCCTCTATCCTATCCTATCCTCTATCCTATCCTATCCTCTATCCTATCCTATCTTCTATCCTATCCTATCCTGTATCCAATCCAATCCTCTATCCTATCCTATCCTCTATCCTATCAAATCCCCTATCCTATCCTCTATCCTATCATATCCTGTATCCTATCCAATCCTCTATCCTATCCTATCATGTATCCTATCCTATTCTCTATCCTATCCTATCCTCTATCCTATCCTCTATCCTATCCTCTATCCTATCCTCTATCCTATCCTATCCTCTGTCCTATCCTATCGTTTATCCTATCCTCTATCCTATCCGATCCTCTATCCTATCCTATCCTCTATCCTATCCTATCTTCTATCCTATACTATCCTCTATCCGATCAAATCCTCTATCCTATCCTCTATCCTATCCGATCCTCTATCCTATCAAATCCCCTATCCTATCCTCTGTACTATCCTATCCTATATCCTATCCTATCATCCATCCTCAATCCTATCCTTTCCTGTATCCTATCCAATCCTCTATCCTATCCTATCCTCTATCCTATCCTGTCCTCTATCCTATCCTATCCTCTATCCTATCCTCTATCCTATCCTCTATCCTATCCTCTATCCTATCCTCTATCCTATCCTCTATCCTAGCCTATCCTCTATCCTATCCTATCCAATCCCCTATCCTATGCTCTATCCTATCCTACCCTCTATAATATCGTATACTCTATCATATCCTATCCTCTATCCTATCCTCTATCCTATCCTCTATCCTATCCTCTATCCTATCCTATCCTCAGTCCTATCCTATCGTCTATCCTATCCTCTATCCTATCCGATCCTCTATCCTATCCTATCCTCTATCCTATCCTATCTTCTATCCTATCCTATCCTCTATCCTATCAAATCCCCTATCCTATCCTCTATCCTATCCTATCCTCTATCCTATCCTATCCTCTATCCTATCCTATCCTCTATCCTATCCTATCCTCTATCCTATCCTATCCTCTATCCTATCCTATCTTCTATCCTATCCTATCCTCTATCCTATCCTATCGTCTATCCTATCCTCTATCCTATCCTATACTCTATCCTATCCTATCTTCTATCCTATCCTATCCACTATCCTATCCTATCCTCTATCCTATCCTATCCTCTATCCTATCCTATCCTCTATCCTATCCTACCCTGTATCCTATCCAATCCTCTATCCTATCCTATCCTCTACCCTATCCTATCCTCTATCCTATCCTATCGTCTATCCTATCCTATCCTCTATTCTATCCTCTATCCTGTCCTATCATCTATCCTATCCTATCCTCTATCCTATCCTATCCTCTATCCTATCCTATCCTCTATCCTATCCTATCCTCTATACAATCCTATCCTCTATCCTATCCTATCCTCTATCCTATCCCATCATCAATCCTATCCTTTCGCCTATACTATCCTGTATCCTATCCTATCCTCTTACTTATCCTATCCTCTATCCTATCCTATCCTCTATCCTATCCTATCCTATCCTATCCTCTATCCTATCCTATACTCTATCCTATCCTATCCTCTATCGTATCCTATACTCTATCCTATCCTATCCTCTATCGTATCCTATCCTCTATCCTATCCTGTCCTCTATCTTATCCTATCCTCTATCCTATCTTATCCTCTATCCAATCCTATCCTCTATCCTATCCTTTCCTCTATCCTATCCTATCCTCTATTCTATCCTATCCTCTTACTTATCCTATCCTCTATCCTATCCTATCCTCTATCCTATCCTATCCTCTATCCAATCCTATCCTCTATCCTATCCTATCCTCTTACTTATCCTATCCTCTATCCTATCCTATTCTCTATCCTATCCTATCCTCTATCCTATCCTATCCTCTATCCTATTCTATCCTCTATCCTATCCCATCATCAATCCTATCCTTTCGTCTATACTATCCTCTATCCTATCCTATCCTCTTACTTATCCTATCCTCTATCCTATCCTATCCTCTATCCTATCCTATCCTCTATACAATCCTATCCTCTATCCTATCCTATCCTCTATCCTATCCCATCATCAATCCTATCCTTTCGCCTATACTATCCTCTATCCTATCCTATCCTCTTACTTATCCTATCCTCTATCCTATCCTATCCTCTATCCTATCCTATCCTCTATCCTATCATCTATCCTATCCTATCCTCTATCCTATCCTATCCTCTATCCTATCCTATCCTCTATCCTCTATCCTATCCTATCTTCTATCCTATCCTATCCTCTATCCTATTAAATCCCCTATCCTATCCTATCCTGTATCATATCCCATTCCTCTACCCTATCCTATCATCTATCCTATCCAATCCTCTATCCTAGCGTATCCTCTACCCTATCATATCCTCTATCCTATAATATCCTCTATCCTATCCTATCCTCTATCCAATCCTCTATCCTATCCTATCCTCTATCCTATCCTATCCTCTATCCTATCCTATACTCTATCCTATCCTATCCTCTATCGTATCCTATACTCTATCCTATCCTATCCTCTATCGTATCCTATCCTCTATCCTATCCTGTCCTCTATCTTATCCTATCCTCTATCCTATCTTATCCTCTATCCAATCCTATCCTCTATCCTATCCTATCCTCTATCCTATCCCATCATCAATCCTATCCTTTCGTCTATACTATCCTCTATCCTATCGTATCCTCTTACTTATCCTATCCTCTATCCTATCCTATCCTCTATCCTATCCTCTATCCTATCCTATCCTCTATCCTATCCGATCCTCTATCCTATCCTATCCTCTATCCTAGGCAATCCCATATCCTATCCTCTATCCTATCCTATCCTATCCTCTATCGTATCCTTTTTTCTATAATATCGTATGTTCTATCGTATCCTATCCTCTATCCTATCCTATCAACTATAATATCCTATCCTCTATCGTATCCTATACTCTATCCTATCCTATCCTATATCGTATCCTATCCTGTATCCTATCCTGTCCTCTATCTTATCCTATCCTCTATCCTATCTTATCCTCTATCCAATCCAATCCTCTATCCTATCCTATCCTCTATCCTATCCCATCATCAATCCTATCCTTTCGTCTATACTATCCTCTATCCTATCGTATCCTCTTACTTATCCTATCCTCTATCCTATCCTATCCTCTATCCTATCCTCTATCCTATCCTATCCTCTATCCTATCCGATCCTCTATCCTATCCTATCCTCTATCCTAGGCAATCCCATATCCTATCCTCTATCCTATCCTATCCTATCCTCTATCGTATCCTTTTTTCTATAATATCGTATGTTCTATCGTATCCTATCCTCTATCCTATCCTATCAACTATCCTATCCTATCCTCTATCCTATCCTATCAACTATCCTATCCTATCCTCTATCCTATCCTATCCTATCCTATCCTCTATCCTATCCTATACTCTATCCTATCCTATCCTCTATCGTATCCTATACTCTATCCTATCCTATCCTCTATCGTATCCTATCCTCTATCCTATCCTGTCCTCTATCTTATCCTATCCTCTATCCTATCTTATCCTCTATCCAATCCTATCCTCTATCCTATCCTTTCCTCTATCCTATCCTATCCTCTATTCTATCCTATCCTCTTACTTATCCTATCCTCTATCCTATCCTATCCTCTATCCTATCCTATCCTCTATCCAATCCTATCCTCTTACTTATCCTATCCTCTATCCTATCCTATCCTCTATCCTATCCTATCCTCTATCCAATCCTATCCTCTATCCTATCCTATCCTCTATCCTATCCCATCATCAATCCTATCCTTTCGTCTATACTATCCTCTATCCTATCCTATCCTCTTACTTATCCTATCCTCTATCCTATCCTATCCTCTATCCTATCCTATCCTCTATACAATCCTATCCTCTATCCTATCCTATCCTCTATCCTATCCCATCATCAATCCTATCATTTCGCCTATACTATCCTCTATCCTATCCTATCCTCTTACTTATATTATCCTCTATCCTATCCTATCCTCTTACTTATCCTATCCTCTATCCTATCCTATCCTCTATCCTATCCTATCCTCTATCCTATCCTATCGTCTATCCTATCATCTATCCTATCCTATCCTCTATCCTATCCTATCCTCTATCCTATCCTATCCTCTATCCTATCCTATCCTCTATCCTATCCTATCCTCTATCCTCTATCCTATCCTATCTTCTATCCTATCCTATCCTCTATCCTATTAAATCCCCTATCCTATCCTATCCTGTATCATATCCCATTCCTCTTCCCTATCCTATCATCTATCCTATCCAATCCTCTATCCTAGCGTATCCTCTACCCTATCATATCCTCTATCCTATAATATCCTCTATCCTATCCTATCCTCTATCCAATCCTCTATCCTATCCTATCCTCTATTCTATCTGTTGAATGTTGGATCTTATTGGATGATTAGGTGGTGTGCAGGAAGAGATCTAACACTGTATTTAAATGTTGTAATGTGGAGTATAATAATGAATAATGTAGTGAATATATAAAGGTTACATTTGTCGAACACCTCGTGTTTACTTGAGAGAGCGCCGAAATCCAACTAACACGCATCTACGTATCGCACGCCGCGCAGGCACCGTTCAGTGGCGCTCAACTCGTACAGTGGTTCTCACACCGCTCATTGGAACTAAATTTACTCGCTTCCCAACACGCCTCCTTAAATTTAGTTTTTTATTTAACAAATCTTTAATTCTTCTCTGAACTTTTCAAACTTAGTACGTCCTAATGACTTAGTAAAGATATCTGCAGGATTTTCCTCTGAATCTATTTTTATTACATTAATCTCTCTATTTAAATAATTTTCATTTACAAAATGATAGTGCGTTTCTATGTACTTAGATTTCTTTGTTAAATTTCCAAATTTACTTATACTGATTGCACCTGCGTTATCCTCATAAATTTGTATCGGCTCATTAATCTTTATTTCAAAATCCTTTAATAATTCTTTAATTAATTTAACCTCACTCACGCATACAGACAACGCAACATACTCTGCTTCTGTGGATGATTTTGTTACAATATCTTGTTTCTTTGATTTCCAGAAAATACTATTACCATACATTCTTATTACATATCCAGTCGTGGATTTTCTATCAACTATATCTCCCGCCCAATCAGCATCTACACAACAATCTAATATATCTGCGTTCAGATTTTTCTCAAATTTTAACTTTAATTCTTTGGTGTAATATAAATATTTTAATATTCTTAAAGCGTATTTATAATGACTTTGGTCATGGCAATTTTGGAATCTGCTTAGATAGTTAACACAATAACAAATATCCGGTCTAGTACTCGAACTTATATATAAAAGTGCACCGATTAAATTTCTATACTTTAAGTCACTTGATGCTGATAGTGCGGGTTCACATTTTAAATTTTGCTCCATCGGCGTCGCATATAATTTTGCATCTTTGATTTCATATTTTGTTGCCAATGATTTAATATAACTTTCCTGATCTAGCGTCATACTTTTATTTTTATACTCATAGTTAATATTTATGCCTAGATACGTTCTTATTTGGCCCATGTCTTTCATTCGAAATTTTACTGCTAATTTCCTTTTAATATATTCCATTAATTTTCTACTTTGACCACAAATTAGTAAATCATCAACAAAAATAATTAAGTAAACTTTTTTATCATTAATTTTTATAATGTATAAACAATAATCAATCTTACTCTTCTCAAATCCTAAATCTAACAAAAATTTATCCAAGCACTCATACCATGCGCGTGGACTTTCGCGTAGTCCGTACAATGATTTTTCGAGCTTACACACTCTCCCTGTGTTATCGTCATAACCTTGAGGTTGTTTCACATACACTTCCGACTTTATTTTCCCGTTAAGGAATGCGGCTTCTACATCCATTTGGTCTATTTCTAAATCGTTTTGCACACAGTAATTTAACAGAATTTTTAATGTTTGTGTCCTTGCTACTGGCGAATAAATGTCTTCAAGTATTTCTCTTTGTTGAAACCCTCTTACTACAATTCTAGCCTTAAACTGATTCTCAGCCTTTTTTGTATACACCCATTTTAAATCTAATATTTTTTTATCTTTTGGTTTCTCAACTAATTTCCACGTATCATTTCTTTTTAAACATTCAATCTCTTTGTTCATCGCATCTCGCCAATTTTCACTATCATTACTGTTTATAGCCTCGTTGTAATTTTCCGGACTATCTACGCTTACATAATTTACGTAAATACAATTTGTTACTGGATCTCCATATCGCTTTACAGGATTTTTCTTTCTTTCTGACCTTCTTACTGGTTCTAACTTTTGAATACTTGTATTGGGTTGAATATTTACATTGTTTCCATTATTTTCCCTACCATCATTTTCAATACTATCATTTTCATCAATTATGCTTTGTTGATCTATCTCACTTCCATTTAAACTATTATCAGTAATTTCATCGTTACCTTTGAACCCAACTAACTTTACGTTTTCATCGATAATATCTACATGTTTGGCTACAACAATTTTATTATTTATGAGAATCCTATAGCCTACATCTTCATAACCGACTAAAATTCCTAAATCGGCTTTTCTATCCCATTTGTTTTTTCTTTTTATCTCCGGAACTTTAACAAAAACTCTACTCCCGTACAGTTTCAAATTTTTAATATCGGGCTTCCTTCCCATCATAATTTCATATGGAGTCTTTTTTTCCAAGGTATTTGCTAACGTTCTGTTTTTTAAGTATGCTGCTGTTTTAACTACTTCTGGCCAAAATCTATTGTGTATTCTCGCGTCTGCTAGTAAACATCTTGCTGTTTCCATTATTGACCTATTATATCGTTCAGCAGTTCCGTTCAATTCGTGAACATACGGAGGACATGGTTCAATGAAAATTCCTTTTCCCTTCGCAAATTCGTAAATGTCTTTATTCAAAAATTCTTTACCGTTATCGCATCTAAACCGTTTAATTTTTTTCTCTGTTAAATTTTCTATTAAGTTAACATAAGTTATAATCCAATGGCATACTTCATTTTTATTTTTCATTGTGTAAACTTTTCCAGCTTTACTAAAATCATCAATCAAGACTAAAAAGTATCTTTCTCCCATACACCCTACTGTGCTATGCGGTCCGTTTACATCTGCATGTATAATTTCTCCTATCTCCTTCGCTCTATATCTATTATTTTCGAAAGTAGTGTTAGTCATTTTATTTTGTATACATGTACCGCATCTCAGATATTCATTCTCTAAATTACTCGGTAAGCCTTCGACTAAATTATTTTTACTCAGAATATTCAAATACCCAAAGTTTACATGTCCAAGAATCCTATGGAATTTCTCTTTCAAAGTCATGCCGTTATTTATATCTTCAGCGATATAACTCTGTTTACTCTCGACTACTGTGTTTATCTTGTACACATTATTTGCTTTGTTCGCGACTCCTATCAATTTATTTCCCGCGTAAATCTTTGAATTATTTCCAACTGAAACTATTTTCGCTTTCTCTGCTATTTTACCAAAACTCATTAGATTTCTATCCATCTCTTTAACGAAGAATACATCTTTTAATATTATTTCCTTTTCGTTAAAATTCGTTATAAATTTTGTTTTAACGTCTCCTACTTTAGTCGCTTTTAATGTTCGGCCATCTCCCACTTTAACATTTATCGGATTGTCTAAATTGCTTAATTTTACAAAATATTTATCGTTGTTTATAATGTGGTCCGAACATCCGCTATCTAATACCCATTCTAATTTATTTTCGCAATTATTTACCTCGCTACTGTAGCTTACTCTACCCTCTGTCTCGGTCAAGAATGTCATCGTGTCTTGATCTGCGATCTGACGGTCTCGCCGTTGTTGACAGCCTCGTCCTCGATGACCTGTACCTTGGTACGCGCTGCTGCCTCTGCTATAGCTGACTCTTCCCCGCTGTTGGTGCTGGTATCTCGCGCCTCCTGGCGCTTGCTGCTGTCTTCCTCCTCTCGAACCTCTCCAGAAGTTTCCACCGTTGTTCTGGCTCGTACACTCATATTGATAATGTCCAGGCTTACCGCATTTGTAACACGTTCTGTCCTTTTTTACTTCACTTCGAAATACATTTGAGTTGCCACTTTTAATTTTTGAACTTTGATTTTCATCCCTTTCACGTTCTTCGTATAACTTTATTTTATTTATAACATAGTCAACAGTTCTTTCTTGCTCGGGCAACACATCAACTAAATCACCAATATGGCTTAAGGAACTTGGTAGCGTTCTCAGAAGATAATTTAACTTTTCTGGTTCATTTACCGTAGCACCGGCATTTTTCAGCTCAATTGTCAATTTTTCAAATTCACTGTAGAATTCACTTGTTTCAGTAAAGTCTTTTAATTTTAACCGTTCCAGTTTATTTCTTACACAGATTTGTAATGCGGTTGACTCACGTAGGTACAGCTTGTCTAATTTCTTGATTATTTCACAGCTGGTATTTTCGTCATTGACTAATTCCATTTGTCTGTTTGACAAGGCACTATAAATGTAATTCATTGCCTTTAGATCTTTCTCGTTCCACGTGGCTTCATTCTCCGTTGCAGCTCTCTCGCGTTGTATCACTGTTTCACATTTTTTCATTCTTAGAAAAATCACAATTCTCTTCTTCCACGTGCTGTAATCTTTTCCATCGAAAATAGGTAGCGTCATCTTGAATTCATCCGCCAAGTTGACTTGTCTATTTTCCCATTTACTTTCTTCCAAAACTTTTATGTTTTCCTGTTCAGTTTCTTTGAGCACTTTTACCACTTTATTTAACTTTATAACCTTTTGTACACACTTTACAAACCGTTTTCTTACTTCGTCTTTAGTTTTAGATTCGTCTACTATTCCAGCTCCACGTGTTCCCATAACCTTCTAGAACTCTTCCGAATTTGTTGCAATCACCAGTATAATCAGCCAACCACGGACCTCTGCTACCATGTTGAATGTTGGATCTTATTGGATGATTAGGTGGTGTGCAGGAAGAGATCTAACACTGTATTTAAATGTTGTAATGTGGAGTATAATAATGAATAATGTAGTGAATATATAAAGGTTACATTTGTCGAACACCTCGTGTTTACTTGAGAGAGCGCCGAAATCCAACTAACACGCATCTACGTATCGCACGCCGCGCAGGCACCGTTCAGTGGCGCTCAACTCGTACAGTGGTTCTCACACCGCTCATTGGAACTAAATTTACTCGCTTCCCAACACTATCCTATCCTCTATCCTATCCTATCCTCTATCCTATCCTATCTTCTATCCTATCCTATCAACTATCCTATCAAATCCCCCATCCTATCCTCTATCCTATCCTATCCTGTATCCTATCCAATCCTCTATCCTATCCTATCCTCTATCCTATCCTATCCTCTATCCTATCCTATCCTCTATCCTATCCTATCCTCTATCCTATCCTATCCTCTATCCTATCCTATCCTCTATCCAATCCTATCCTCTATCCTATCCTATCCTCTATCCTATCCCATCATCAATCCTATCCTTTCGTCTATACTATCCTCTATCCGATCCTATCCTCTTACTTATCCTATCATGTATCCTATCCTATTCTCTATCCTATCCTATCCTCTATCCTATCCTCTATCCTATCCTCTATCCTATCCTCTATCCTATCCTATCCTCTGTCCTATCCTATCGTTTATCCTATCCTCTATCCTATCCGATCCTCTATCCTATCCTATCCTCTATCCTATCCTATCTTCTATCCTATACTATCCTCTATCCTATCAAATCCTCTATCCTATCCTCTATCCTATCCGATCCTCTATCCTATCAAATCCCCTATCCTATCCTCTGTACTATCCTATCCTATATCCTATCCTATCATCCATCCTCAATCCTATCCTTTCCTGTATCCTATCCAATCCTCTATCCTATCCTATCCTCTATCCTATCCTGTCCTCTATCCTATCCTATCCTCTATCCTATCCTCTATCCTATCCTCTATCCTATCCTCTATCCTATCCTCTATCCTATCCTCTATCCTAGCCTATCCTCTATCCTATCCTATCCAATCCCCTATCCTATGCTCTATCCTATCCTACCCTCTATAATATCGTATACTCTATCATATCCTATCCTCTATCCTATCCTCTATCCTATCCTCTATCCTATCCTCTATCCTATCCTATCCTCTGTCCTATCCTATCGTCTATCCTATCCTCTATCCTATCCGATCCTCTATCCTATCCTATCCTCTATCCTATCCTATCTTCTATCCTATCCTATCCTCTATCCTATCAAATCCCCTATCCTATCCTCTATCCTATCCTATCCTCTATCCTATCCTATCCTCTATCCTATCCTATCCTCTATCCTATCCTATCCTCTATCCTATCCTATCCTCTATCCTATCCTATCTTCTATCCTATCCTTTCGCCTATACTATCCTGTATCCTATCCTATCCTCTTACTTATCCTATCCTCTATCCTATCCTATCCTCTTACTTATCCTATCCTCTATCCTATCCGATCCTCTATCCTATCCTATCCTCTATCCTAGGCAATCCCATATCCTATCCTCTATCCTATCCTATCCTCAATCGTATCCTATCCTGTATCCTATCCTGTCCTCTATCTTATCCTATCCTCTATCCTATCTTATCCTCTATCCAATCCAATCCTCTATCCTATCCTATCCTCTATCCTATCCCATCATCAATCCTATCCTTTCGTCTATACTATCCTCTATCCTATCGTATCCTCTTACTTATCCTATCCTCTATCCTATCCTATCCTCTATCCTATCCTCTATCCTATCCTATCCTCTATCCAATCCTATCCTCTATCCTATCCTATCCTCTATCCTATCCCATCATCAATCCTATCCTTTCGTCTATACTATCCTCTATCCGATCCTATCCTCTTACTTATCCTATCATGTATCCTATCCTATTCTCTATCCTATCCTATCCTCTATCCTATCCTCTATCCTATCCTCTATCCTATCCTCTATCCTATCCTCTATCCTATCCTATCCTCTGTCCTATCCTATCGTTTATCCTATCCTCTATCCTATCCGATCCTCTATCCTATCCTATCCTCTATCCTATCCTATCTTCTATCCTATACTATCCTCTATCCTATCAAATCCTCTATCCTATCCTCTATCCTATCCGATCCTCTATCCTATCAAATCCCCTATCCTATCCTCTGTACTATCCTATCCTATATCCTATCCTATCATCCATCCTCAATCCTATCCTTTCCTGTATCCTATCCAATCCTCTATCCTATCCTATCCTCTATCCTATCCTGTCCTCTATCCTATCCTATCCTCTATCCTATCCTCTATCCTATCCTCTATCCTATCCTCTATCCTATCCTCTATCCTATCCTCTATCCTAGCCTATCCTCTATCCTATCCTATCCAATCCCCTATCCTATGCTCTATCCTATCCTACCCTCTATAATATCGTATACTCTATCATATCCTATCCTCTATCCTATCCTCTATCCTATCCTCTATCCTATCCTCTATCCTATCCTATCCTCTGTCCTATCCTATCGTCTATCCTATCCTCTATCCTATCCGATCCTCTATCCTATCCTATCCTCTATCCTATCCTATCTTCTATCCTATCCTATCCTCTATCCTATCAAATCCCCTATCCTATCCTCTATCCTATCCTATCCTCTATCCTATCCTATCCTCTATCCTATCCTATCCTCTATCCTATCCTATCCTCTATCCTATCCTATCCTCTATCCTATCCTATCTTCTATCCTATCCTATCCTCTATCCTATCCTATTGTCTATCCTATCCTCTATCCTATCCTATACTCTATCCTATCCTATCTTCTATCCTATCCTATCCACTATCCTATCCTATCCTCTATCCTATCCTATCCTCTATCCTATCCTATCCTCTATCCTATCCTACCCTGTATCCTATCCAATCCTCTATCCTATCCTATCCTCTACCCTATCCTATCCTCTATCCTATCCTATCGTCTATCCTATCCTATCCTCTATTCTATCCTCTATCCTGTCCTATCATCTATCCTATCCTATCCTCTATCCTATCCTATCCTCTATCCTATCCTATCCTCTATCCTATCCTATCCTCTATACAATCCTATCCTCTATCCTATCCTATCCTCTATCCTATCCCATCATCAATCCTATCCTTTCGCCTATACTATCCTGTATCCTATCCTATCCTCTTACTTATCCTATCCTCTATCCTATCCTATCCTCTATCCTATCCTATCCTATCCTATCCTCTATCCTATCCTATACTCTATCCTATCCTATCCTCTATCGTATCCTATACTCTATCCTATCCTATCCTCTATCGTATCCTATCCTCTATCCTATCCTGTCCTCTATCTTATCCTATCCTCTATCCTATCTTATCCTCTATCCAATCCTATCCTCTATCCTATCCTTTCCTCTATCCTATCCTATCCTCTATTCTATCCTATCCTCTTACTTATCCTATCCTCTATCCTATCCTATCCTCTATCCTATCCTATCCTCTATCCAATCCTATCCTCTATCCTATCCTATCCTCTTACTTATCCTATCCTCTATCCTATCCTATTCTCTATCCTATCCTATCCTCTATCCTATCCTATCCTCTATCCTATTCTATCCTCTATCCTATCCCATCATCAATCCTATCCTTTCGTCTATACTATCCTCTATCCTATCCTATCCTCTTACTTATCCTATCCTCTATCCTATCCTATCCTCTATCCTATCCTATCCTCTATACAATCCTATCCTCTATCCTATCCTATCCTCTATCCTATCCCATCATCAATCCTATCCTTTCGCCTATACTATCCTCTATCCTATCCTATCCTCTTACTTATCCTATCCTCTATCCTATCCTATCCTCTATCCTATCCTATCCTCTATCCTATCATCTATCCTATCCTATCCTCTATCCTATCCTATCCTCTATCCTATCCTATCCTCTATCCTCTATCCTATCCTATCTTCTATCCTATCCTATCCTCTATCCTATTAAATCCCCTATCCTATCCTATCCTCTATCCTATCCCATCATCAATCCTATCCTTTCGTCTATACTATCCTCTATCCGATCCTATCCTCTTACTTATCCTATCATGTATCCTATCCTATTCTCTATCCTATCCTATCCTCTATCCTATCCTCTATCCTATCCTCTATCCTATCCTCTATCCTATCCTCTATCCTATCCTATCCTCTGTCCTATCCTATCGTTTATCCTATCCTCTATCCTATCCGATCCTCTATCCTATCCTATCCTCTATCCTATCCTATCTTCTATCCTATACTATCCTCTATCCTATCAAATCCTCTATCCTATCCTCTATCCTATCCGATCCTCTATCCTATCAAATCCCCTATCCTATCCTCTGTACTATCCTATCCTATATCCTATCCTATCATCCATCCTCAATCCTATCCTTTCCTGTATCCTATCCAATCCTCTATCCTATCCTATCCTCTATCCTATCCTGTCCTCTACCCTATCCTATCCTCTATCCTATCCTCTATCCTATCCTCTATCCTATCCTCTATCCTATCCTCTATCCTATCCTCTATCCTAGCCTATCCTCTATCCTATCCTATCCAATCCCCTATCCTATGCTCTATCCTATCCTACCCTCTATAATATCGTATACTCTATCATATCCTATCCTCTATCCTATCCTCTATCCTATCCTCTATCCTATCCTCTATCCTATCCTATCCTCTGTCCTATCCTATCGTCTATCCTATCCTCTATCCTATCCGATCCTCTATCCTATCCTATCCTCTATCCTATCCTATCTTCTATCCTATCCTATCCTCTATCCTATCAAATCCCCTATCCTATCCTCTATCCTATCCTATCCTCTATCCTATCCTATCCTCTATCCTATCCTATCCTCTATCCTATCCTATCCTCTATCCTATCCTATCCTCTATCCTATCCTATCTTCTATCCTATCCTATCCTCTATCCTATCCTATTGTCTATCCTATCCTCTATCCTATCCTATACTCTATCCTATCCTATCTTCTATCCTATCCTATCCACTATCCTATCCTATCCTCTATCCTATCCTATCCTCTATCCTATCCTATCCTCTATCCTATCCTACCCTGTATCCTATCCAATCCTCTATCCTATCCTATCCTCTACCCTATCCTATCCTCTATCCTATCCTATCGTCTATCCTATCCTATCCTCTATTCTATCCTCTATCCTGTCCTATCATCTATCCTATCCTATCCTCTATCCTATCCTATCCTCTATCCTATCCTATCCTCTATCCTATCCTATCCTCTATACAATCCTATCCTCTATCCTATCCTATCCTCTATCCTATCCCATCATCAATCCTATCCTTTCGCCTATACTATCCTGTATCCTATCCTATCCTCTTACTTATCCTATCCTCTATCCTATCCTATCCTCTATCCTATCCTATCCTATCCTATCCTCTATCCTATCCTATACTCTATCCTATCCTATCCTCTATCGTATCCTATACTCTATCCTATCCTATCCTCTATCGTATCCTATCCTCTATCCTATCCTGTCCTCTATCTTATCCTATCCTCTATCCTATCTTATCCTCTATCCAATCCTATCCTCTATCCTATCCTTTCCTCTATCCTATCCTATCCTCTATTCTATCCTATCCTCTTACTTATCCTATCCTCTATCCTATCCTATCCTCTATCCTATCCTATCCTCTATCCAATCCTATCCTCTATCCTATCCTATCCTCTTACTTATCCTATCCTCTATCCTATCCTATTCTCTATCCTATCCTATCCTCTATCCTATCCTATCCTCTATCCTATTCTATCCTCTATCCTATCCCATCATCAATCCTATCCTTTCGTCTATACTATCCTCTATCCTATCCTATCCTCTTACTTATCCTATCCTCTATCCTATCCTATCCTCTATCCTATCCTATCCTCTATACAATCCTATCCTCTATCCTATCCTATCCTCTATCCTATCCCATCATCAATCCTATCCTTTCGCCTATACTATCCTCTATCCTATCCTATCCTCTTACTTATCCTATCCTCTATCCTATCCTATCCTCTATCCTATCCTATCCTCTATCCTATCATCTATCCTATCCTATCCTCTATCCTATCCTATCCTCTATCCTATCCTATCCTCTATCCTCTATCCTATCCTATCTTCTATCCTATCCTATCCTCTATCCTATTAAATCCCCTATCCTATCCTATCCTGTATCATATCCCATTCCTCTACCCTATCCTATCATCTATCCTATCCAATCCTCTATCCTAGCGTATCCTCTACCCTATCATATCCTCTATCCTATAATATCCTCTATCCTATCCTATCCTCTATCCAATCCTCTATCCTATCCTATCCTCTATCCTAGGCAATCCCATATCCTATCCTCTATCCTATCCTATCCTATCCTCTATCGTATCCTTTTTTCTATAATATCGTATGTTCTATCGTATCCTATCCTCTATCCTATCCTATCAACTATCCTATCCTATCCTCTATCGTATCCTATACTCTATCCTATCCTATCCTCAATCGTATCTTATCCTGTATCCTATCCTGTCCTCTATCTTATCCTATCCTCTATCCTATCTTATCCTCTATCCAATCCAATCCTCTATCCTATCCTATCCTCTATCCTATCCCATCATCAATCCTATCCTTTCGTCTATACTATCCTCTATCCTATCGTATCCTCTTACTTATCCTATCCTCTATCCTATCCTATCCTCTATCCTATCCTCTATCCTATCCTATCCTCTATCCAATCCTATCCTCTATCCTATCCTATCCTCTATCCTATCCTATCCTCTATCCTATCCTATCCTCTATCCTATCCTATCCTCTATCCTATACTATCTTCTATCCTATCCTCTCCTGTATCCTATCCAATCCTCTATCCTATCCAATCCTCTATCCTATCAAATCCCCTATCCTATCCTCTATCCTATCCTATCCTCTATCCTATCCTATCCTCTATCCTATCCTATCCTCTGTCCTATCCTATCGTTTATCCTATCCTCTATCCTATCCGATCCTCTATCCTATCCTATCCTCTATCCTATCCTATCTTCTATCCTATACTATCCTCTATCCTATCAAATCCTCTATCCTATCCTCTATCCTATCCGATCCTCTATCCTATCAAATCCCCTATCCTATCCTCTGTACTATCCTATCCTATATCCTATCCTATCATCCATCCTCAATCCTATCCTTTCCTGTATCCTATCCAATCCTCTATCCTATCCTATCCTCTATCCTATCCTGTCCTCTATCCTATCCTATCCTCTATCCTATCCTCTATCCTATCCTCTATCCTATCCTCTATCCTAGCCTATCCTCTATCCTATCCTATCCAATCCCCTATCCTATGCTCTATCCTATCCTACCCTCTATAATATCGTATACTCTATCATATCCTATCCTCTATCCTATCCTCTATCCTATCCTCTATCCTATCCTCTATCCTATCCTATCCTCTGTCCTATCCTATCGTCTATCCTATCCTCTATCCTATCCGATCCTCTATCCTATCCTATCCTCTATCCTATCCTATCTTCTATCCTATCCTATCCTCTATCCTATCAAATCCCCTATCCTATCCTCTATCCTATCCTATCCTCTATCCTATCCTATCCTCTATCCTATCCTATCCTCTATCCTATCCTATCCTCTATCCTATCCTATCCTCTATCCTATCCTATCTTCTATCCTATCCTATCCTCTATCCTATCCTATCGTCTATCCTATCCTCTATCCTATCCTATACTCTATCCTATCCTATCTTCTATCCTATCCTATCCACTATCCTATCCTATCCTCTATCCTATCCTATCCTCTATCCTATCCTACCCTGTATCCTATCCAATCCTCTATCCTATCCTATCCTCTACCCTATCCTATCCTCTATCCTATCCTATCGTCTATCCTATCCTATCCTCTATTCTATCCTCTATCCTGTCCTATCATCTATCCTATCCTATCCTCTATCCTATCCTATCCTCTATCCTATCCTATCCTCTATCCTATCCTATCCTCTATACAATCCTATCCTCTATCCTATCCTATCCTCTATCCTATCCCATCATCAATCCTATCCTTTCGCCTATACTATCCTGTATCCTATCCTATCCTCTTACTTATCCTATCCTCTATCCTATCCTATCCTCTATCCTATCCTATCCTATCCTATCCTCTATCCTATCCTATACTCTATCCTATCCTATCCTCTATCGTATCCTATACTCTATCCTATCCTATCCTCTATCGTATCCTATCCTCTATCCTATCCTGTCCTCTATCTTATCCTATCCTCTATCCTATCTTATCCTCTATCCAATCCTATCCTCTATCCTATCCTTTCCTCTATCCTATCCTATCCTCTATTCTATCCTATCCTCTTACTTATCCTATCCTCTATCCTATCCTATCCTCTATCCTATCCTATCCTCTATCCAATCCTATCCTCTATCCTATCCTATCCTCTTACTTATCCTATCCTCTATCCTATCCTATTCTCTATCCTATCCTATCCTCTATCCTATCCTATCCTCTATCCTATTCTATCCTCTATCCTATCCCATCATCAATCCTATCCTTTCGTCTATACTATCCTCTATCCTATCCTATCCTCTTACTTATCCTATCCTCTATCCTATCCTATCCTCTATCCTATCCTATCCTCTATACAATCCTATCCTGTATCCTATCCTATCCTCTATCCTATCCCATCATCAATCCTATCCTTTCGCCTATACTATCCTCTATCCTATCCTATCCTCTTACTTATCCTATCCTCTATCCTATCCTATCCTCTATCCTATCCTATCCTCTATCCTATCATCTATCCTATCCTATCCTCTATCCTATCCTATCCTCTATCCTATCCTATCCTCTATCCTCTATCCTATCCTATCTTCTATCCTATCCTATCCTCTATCCTATTAAATCCCCTATCCTATCCTATCCTGTATCATATCCCATTCCTCTACCCTATCCTATCATCTATCCTATCCAATCCTCTATCCTAGCGTATCCTCTACCCTATCATATCCTCTATCCTATAATATCCTCTATCCTATCCTATCCTCTATCCAATCCTCTATCCTATCCTATCCTCTATCCTATCCTATCCTCTATCCTATCCTATACTCTATCCTATCCTATCCTCTATCGTATCCTATACTCTATCCTATCCTATCCTCTATCGTATCCTATCCTCTATCCTATCCTGTCCTCTATCTTATCCTATCCTCTATCCTATCTTATCCTCTATCCAATCCTATCCTCTATCCTATCCTATCCTCTATCCTATCCCATCATCAATCCTATCCTTTCGTCTATACTATCCTCTATCCTATCGTATCCTCTTACTTATCCTATCCTCTATCCTATCCTATCCTCTATCCTATCCTCTATCCTATCCTATCCTCTATCCTATCCGATCCTCTATCCTATCCTATCCTCTATCCTAGGCAATCCCATATCCTATCCTCTATCCTATCCTATCCTATCCTCTATCGTATCCTTTTTTCTATAATATCGTATGTTCTATCGTATCCTATCCTCTATCCTATCCTATCAACTATCCTATCCTATCCTCTATCGTATCCTATACTCTATCCTATCCTATCCTCAATCGTATCCTATCCTGTATCCTATCCTGTCCTCTATCTTATCCTATCCTCTATCCTATCTTATCCTCTATCCAATCCAATCCTCTATCCTATCCTATCCTCTATCCTATCCCATCATCAATCCTATCCTTTCGTCTATACTATCCTCTATCCTATCGTATCCTCTTACTTATCCTATCCTCTATCCTATCCTATCCTCTATCCTATCCTCTATCCTATCCTATCCTCTATCCTATCCGATCCTCTATCCTATCCTATCCTCTATCCTAGGCAATCCCATATCCTATCCTCTATCCTATCCTATCCTATCCTCTATCGTATCCTTTTTTCTATAATATCGTATGTTCTATCGTATCCTATCCTCTATCCTATCCTATCAACTATCCTATCCTATCCTCTATCCTATCCTATCAACTATCCTATCCTATCCTCTATCCTATCCTATCCTATCCTATCCTCTATCCTATCCTGTCCTCTATCTTATCCTATCCTCTATCCTATCTTATCCTCTATCCAATCCTATCCTCTATCCTATCCTTTCCTCTATCCTATCCTATCCTCTATTCTATCCTATCCTCTTACTTATCCTATCCTCTATCCTATCCTATCCTCTATCCTATCCTATCCTCTATCCAATCCTATCCTCTTACTTATCCTATCCTCTATCCTATCCTATCCTCTATCCTATCCTATCCTCTATCCAATCCTATCCTCTATCCTATCCTATCCTCTATCCTATCCCATCATCAATCCTATCCTTTCGTCTATACTATCCTCTATCCTATCCTATCCTCTTACTTATCCTATCCTCTATCCTATCCTATCCTCTATCCTATCCTATCCTCTATACAATCCTATCCTCTATCCTATCCTATCCTCTATCCTATCCCATCATCAATCCTATCATTTCGCCTATACTATCCTCTATCCTATCCTATCCTCTTACTTATATTATCCTCTATCCTATCCTATCCTCTTACTTATCCTATCCTCTATCCTATCCTATCCTCTATCCTATCCTATCCTCTATCCTATCCTATCGTCTATCCTATCATCTATCCTATCCTATCCTCTATCCTATCCTATCCTCTATCCTATCCTATCCTCTATCCTATCCTATCCTCTATCCTCTATCCTATCCTATCTTCTATCCTATCCTATCCTCTATCCTATTAAATCCCCTATCCTATCCTATCCTGTATCATATCCCATTCCTCTACCCTATCCTATCATCTATCCTATCCAATCCTCTATCCTAGCGTATCCTCTACCCTATCATATCCTCTATCCTATAATATCCTCTATCCTATCCTATCCTCTATCCAATCCTCTATCCTATCCTATCCTCTATTCTATCCTATCCTCTATCCTATCCTATCCTCTATCCTATCCTATCTTCTATCCTATCCTATCAACTATCCTATCAAATCCCCCATCCTATCCTCTATAGTATTAAATCCCCTATCCTATCCTCTATCCTATCCTATCCTGTATCCTATCCAATCCTCTATCCTATCCTATCCTCTATCCTATCCTATCCTCTATCCTATCCTATCCTCTATCCTATCCTATCCTCTATCCTATCCTATCCTCTATCCTATCCTATCCTCTATCCAATCCTATCCTCTATCCTATCCTATCCTCTATCCTATCCCATCATCAATCCTATCCTTTCGTCTATACTATCCTCTATCCGATCCTATCCTCTTACTTATCCTATCCTCTATCCTATCCTATCCTCTATCCTATCCGATCCTCTATCCTATCCTATCCTCTATCCTATCCTATCCTCCATCGTATCCATTTTTCTATAATATCGTATGTTCTATCGTATCCTATCCTCTATCCTATCCTATCAACTATCCTATCGTATCCTCTATCCTATCCTATCAACTATCCTATCAACTGTCCTATCCTATCCTCTATCCTATCCTATCCTATCCTATCCTCTATCATATCCTATACTCTATCCTATCCTATCCTCTATCGTATCCTATACTCTATCCTATCCTATCCTCTATCGTATCCTATCCTGTATCCTATCCTGTCCTCTATCTTATCCTATCCTCTATCCTATCTTATCCTCTATCCAATCCTATCCTCTATCCTATCCTATCCTCTATACAATCCTATCCTCTATCCTATCCTATCCTCTATCCTATCCCATCATCAATCCTATCCTTTCGCCTATACTATCCTGTATCCTATCCTATCCTCTTACTTATCCTATCCTCTATCCTATCCTATCCTCTATCCTATCCTATCCTATCCTATCCTCTATCCTATCCAATACTCTATCCTATCCTATCCTCTATCGTATCCTATACTCTATCCTATCCTATCCTATCCTCTATCGTATCCTATCCTCTATCCTATCCTGTCCTCTATCTTATCCTATCCTCTATCCTATCTTATCCTCTATCCAATCCTATCCTCTATCCTATCCTTTCCTCTATCCTATCCTATCCTCTATTCTATCCTATCCTCTTACTTATCCTATCCTCTATCCTATCCTATCCTCTATCCTATCCTATCCTCTATCCAATCCTATCCTCTATCCCATCCTATCCTCTTACTTATCCTATCCTCTATCCTATCCTATTCTCTATCCTATCCTATCCTCTATCCTATCCTATCCTCTATCCTATTCTATCCTCTATCCTATCCCATCATCAATCCTATCCTTTCGTCTATACTATCCTCTATCCTATCCTATCCTCTTACTTATCCTATCCTCTATCCTATCCTATCCTCTATCCTATCCTATCCTCTATACAATCCTATCCTCTATCCTATCCTATCCTCTATCCTATCCCATCATCAATCCTATCCTTTCGCCTATACTATCCTCTATCCTATCCTATCCTCTTACTTATCCTATCCTCTATCCTATCCTATCCTCTATCCTATCCTATCCTCTATCCTATCATCTATCCTATCCTATCCTCTATCCTATCCTATCCTCTATCCTATCCTATCCTCTATCCTCTATCCTATCCTATCTTCTATCCTATCCTATCCTCTATCCTATTAAATCCCCTATCCTATCCTATCCTGTATCATATCCCATTCCTCTACCCTATCCTATCATCTATCCTATCCAATCCTCTATCCTAGCGTATCCTCTACCCTATCATATCCTCTATCCTATAATATCCTCTATCCTATCCTATCCTCTATCCAATCCTCTATCCTATCCTATCCTCTATCCTATCCTATCCTCTATCCTATCCTATACTCTATCCTATCCTATCCTCTATCGTATCCTATACTCTATCCTATCCTATCCTCTATCGTATCCTATCCTCTATCCTATCCTGTCCTCTATCTTATCCTATCCTCTATCCTATCTTATCCTCTATCCAATCCTATCCTCTATCCTATCCTATCCTCTTACTTATCCTATCCTCTATCCTATCCTATCCTCTATCCTATCCTCTATCCTATTATATCCTCTATCCTATCCGATCCTCTATCCTATCCTATCCTCTATCCTATCCTCTATCCTATCCTATCCTCTATCCTATCCGATCCTCTATCCTATCCTATCCTCTATCCTAGGCAATCCCATATCCTATCCTCTATCCTATCCTATCCTATCCTCTATCGTATCCTTTTTTCTATAATATCGTATGTTCTATCGTATCCTATCCTCTATCCTATCCTATCAACTATCCTATCCTATCCTCTATCGTATCCTATACTCTATCCTATCCTATCCTCAATCGTATCCTATCCTGTATCCTATCCTGTCCTCTATCTTATCCTATCCTCTATCCTATCTTATCCTCTATCCAATCCAATCCTCTATCCTATCCTATCCTCTATCCTATCCCATCATCAATCCTATCCTTTCGTCTATACTATCCTCTATCCTATCGTATCCTCTTACTTATCCTATCCTCTATCCTATCCTATCCTCTATCCTATCCTCTATCCTATCCTATCCTCTATCCTATCCGATCCTCTATCCTATCCTATCCTCTATCCTAGGCAATCCCATATCCTATCCTCTATCCTATCCTATCCTATCCTCTATCGTATCCTTTTTTCTATAATATCGTATGTTCTATCGTATCCTATCCTCTATCCTATCCTATCAACTATCCTATCCTATCCTCTATCCTATCCTATCAACTATCCTATCCTATCCTCTATCCTATCCTATCCTATCCTATCCTCTATCCTATCCTATACTCTATCCTATCCTATCCTCTATCGTATCCTATACTCTATCCTATCCTATCCTCTATCGTATCCTATCCTCTATCCTATCCTGTCCTCTATCTTATCCTATCCTCTATCCTATCTTATCCTCTATCCAATCCTATCCTCTATCCTATCCTTTCCTCTATCCTATCCTATCCTCTATTCTATCCTATCCTCTTACTTATCCTATCCTCTATCCTATCCTATCCTCTATCCTATCCTATCCTCTATCCAATCCTATCCTCTTACTTATCCTATCCTCTATCCTATACTATCCTCTATCCTATCCTATCCTCTTACTTATCCTATCCTCTATCCTATCCTATCCTCTTACTTATCCTATCCTCTATCCTATCCTATCCTCTATCCTATCCTATCCTCTATCCTATCCTATCGTCTATCCTATCATCTATCCTATCCTATCCTCTATCCTATCCTATCCTCTATCCTATCCTATCCTCTATCCTCTATCCTATCCTATCTTCTATCCTATCCTATCCTCTATCCTATTAAATCCCCTATCCTATCCTATCCTGTATCATATCCCATTCCTCTACCCTATCCTATCATCTATCCTATCCAATCCTCTATCCTAGCGTATCCTCTACCCTATCATATCCTCTATCCTATAATATCCTCTATCCTATCCTATCCTCTATCCAATCCTCTATCCTATCCTATCCTCTATTCTATCCTATCCTCTATCCTATCCTATCCTCTATCCTATCCTATCTTCTATCCTATCCTATCAACTATCCTATCAAATCCCCCATCCTATCCTCTATAGTATTAAATCCCCTATCCTATCCTCTATCCTATCCTATCCTGTATCCTATCCTATCCTCTAACCAATCCTATCCTCTATCCTATCCTATCCTCTATCCTATCCCATCATCAATCCTATCCTTTCGTCTATACTATCCTCTATCCTATCCTATCCTCTTACTTATCCTATCCTCTATCCTATCCTATCCTCTATCCTATCCGATCCTCTATCCTATCCTATCCTCTATCCTAGGCAATCCCATATCCTATCCTCTATCCTATCCTATCCTCCATCGTATCCATTTTTCTATAATATCGTATGTTCTATCGTATCCTATCCTCTATCCTATCCTATCAACTATCCTATCGTATCCTCTATCCTATCCTATCAACTATCCTATCAACTATCCTATCCTATCCTCTATCCTATCCTATCCTATCCTATCCTCTATCCTATCCTATACTCTATCCTATCCTATCCTCTATCGTATCCTATACTCTATCCTATCCTATCCTCTATCGTATCCTATCCTGTATCCTATCCTGTCCTCTATCTTATCCTATCCTCTATCCTATCTTATCCTCTATCCAATCCTATCCTCTATCCTATCCTATCCTCTATCCTATCCCATCATCAATCCTATCCTTTCGTCTATACTATCCTCTATCCTATCCTATCCTCTTACTTATCCTATCCTCTATCCTATCCTATCCTCTTACTTATCCTATCCTCTATCCTATCCTATCCTCTATCCTATCCTATCCTCTATCCTATCCTATCCTCTATCCTATCCTATCGTCTATCCTATCATCTATCCTATCCTATCCTCTATCCTATCCTATCCTCTATCCTATCCTATCCTCTATCCTCTATCCTATCCTATCTTCTATCCTATCCTATCCTCTATCCTATTAAATCCCCTATCCTATCCTATCCTGTATCATATCCCATTCCTCTACCCTATCCTATCATCTATCCTATCCAATCCTCTATCCTAGCGTATCCTCTACCCTATCATATCCTCTATCCTATAATATCCTCTATCCTATCCTATCCTCTATCCAATCCTCTATCCTATCCTATCCTCTATTCTATCCTATCCTCTATCCTATCCTATCCTCTATCCTATCCTATCTTCTATCCTATCCTATCAACTATCCTATCAAATCCCCCATCCTATCCTCTATAGTATTAAATCCCCTATCCTATCCTCTATCCTATCCTATCCTGTATCCTATCCAATCCTCTATCCTATCCAATCCTCTATCCTATCCTATCCTCTATCCTATCCTATCCTCTATCCTATCCTATCCTCTATCCTATCCTATCCTCTATCCTATCCTATCCTCTATCCAATCCTATCCTCTATCCTATCCTATCCTCTATCCTATCCCATCATCAATCCTATCCTTTCGTCTATACTATCCTCTATCCTATCCTATCCTCTTGATTATCCTATCCTCTATCCTATCCTATCCTCTATCCTATCCGATCCTCTATCCTATCCTATCCTCTATCCTAGGCAATCCCATATCCTATCCTCTATCCTATCCTATCCTCCATCGTATCCATTTTTCTATAATATCGTATGTTCTATCGTATCCTATCCTCTATCCTATCCTATCAACTATCCTATCGTATCCTCTATCCTATCCTATCAACTATCCTATCAACTATCCTATCCTATCCTCTATCCTATCCTATCCTATCCTATCCTCTATCCTATCCTATACTCTATCCTATCCTATCCTCTATCGTATCCTATACTCTATCATATCCTATCCTCTATCGTATCCTATCCTGTATCCTATCCTGTCCTCTATCTTATCCTATATTCTATCCTATCTTATCCTCTATCCAATCCTATCCTCTATCCTATCCTATCCTCTATCCTATCCCATCATCAATCCTATCCTTTCGTCTATACTATCCTCTTTCCTATCCTATCCTCTTACTTATCCTATCCTCTATCCTATCCTATCCTCTATCCTATCCGATCCTCTATCCTATCCTATCCTCTATCCTAGGCAATCCCATATCCTATCCTCTATCCTATCCTATCCTATCCTCTATCGTATCCTTTTTTCTATAATATCGTATGTTCTATCGTATCCTATCCTCTATCCTATCCTATCAACTATCCTATCCTATCCTCTATCCTATCCTATCAACTATCCTATCCTATCCTCTATCCTATCCTATCCTATCCTATCCTCTATCCTATCCTATACTCTATCCTATCCTATCCTCTATCGTATCCTATACTCTATCCTATCCTATCCTCTATTGTATCCTATCCTCTATCCTATCCAGTCCTCTATCTTATCCTATCCTCTATCCTATCTTATCCTCTATCCAATCCTATCCTCTATCCTATCCTTTCCTCTATCCTATCCTATCCTCTATTCTATCCTATCCTCTTACTTATCCTATCCTCTATCCTATCCTATCCTCTATCCTATCCTATCCTCTATACAATCCTATCCTCTATCCTATCCTATCCTCTATCCTATCCCATCATCAATCCTATCCTTTCGCCTATACTATCCTCTATCCTATCCTATCCTCTTACTTATCCTATACTCTATCCTATCCTATCCTCTATCCTATCCTATCCTATCCTATCCTCTATCCTATCCTATACTCTATCCTATCCTATCCTCTATCGTATCCTATACTCTATCCTATCCTATCCTGTATCGTATCCTATCCTCTATCCTATCCTGTCCTCTATCTTATCCTATCCTCTGTCCTATCTTATCCTCTATCCAATCCTATCCTCTATCCTATCCTTTCCTCTATCCTATCCTATCCTCTATTCTATCCTATCCTCTTACTTATCCTATCCTCTATCCTATCCTATCCTCTATCCTATCCTATCCTCTATCCAATCCTATCCTCTATCCTATCCTATCCTCTTACTTATCCTATCCTCTATCCTATCCTATCCTCTATCCTATCCTATCCTCTATCCAATCCTATCCTCTATCCTATCCTATCTTCTATCCTATCCCATCATCAATCCTATCCTTTCGTCTATACTATCCTCTATCCTATCCTATCCTCTTACTTATCCTATTCTCTATCCTATCCTATCCTCTATCCTATCCGATCCTCTATCCTATCCTATCCTCTATCCTAGGCAATCCCATATCCTATCCTCTATCCTATCCTATCCTCTATCGTATCCTTTTTTCTATAATCTCTTATGTTCTATCGTATCCTATCCTCTATCCTATCCTTTCCTCTATCCTATCCTCTATCCTATCCTTTCCTCTATCCTATCATCTATCCAATCCTATCCTCTATCCTATCCTGTCCTCTATCCTATCTTATCCTCTATCCTATACTATCCTCTATCCAATCCTATCCTCTATCCTATCCCATCCTCAATCCTATCCTTTCCTCTATCCTATCCTCTTACTTATCCTATCCTCTATCCTATCCAATCCCCTATCTTATCCTCTATCCTATTCTATCCTCTACCCAGAATACCATGTATCCTATCCTATTCTCTATCCTATCCTATCCTCTATCGTATGCTCTATCCTATCCTGTCCTATATCGTATCCTATCCTCTATCCTATCCTGTCCTCTATGTTATCCTATCCTCTATCCTATCTTATCCTCTATCCAATCCTATTCTCTATCCTATCCTTTCCTCTATCCTGTCCTGTCCTCTATCCTATCCTATCCTCTATCCTATCCTATCCTCTATCCTATCCTATCCTCTATCCTATCAAATCCCCTATCCTATCCTCTATCCTATCCTATCCTGTATCCTATCCAATCCTCTATCCTATCCTATCCTCTATCCTCAATCCTATCCTTTTCTGTATCCTATCCAATCCTCTATCCTATCCTATCCTCTATCGTATCCTATACTCTATCCTATCCTATCCTCAATCGTATCCTATCCTGTATCCTATCCTGTCCTCTATCTTATCCTATCCTCTATCCTATCTTATCCTCTATCCAATCCAATCCTCTATCCTATCCTATCCTCTATCCTATCCCATCATCAATCCTATCCTTTCGTCTATACTATCCTCTATCCTATCGTATCCTCTTACTTATCCTATCCTCTATCCTATCCTATCCTCTATCCTATCCTCTATCCTATCCTATCCTCTATCCTATCCGATCCTCTATCCTATCCTATCCTCTATCCTAGGCAATCCCATATCCTATCCTCTATCCTATCCTATCCTATCCTCTATCGTATCCTTTTTTCTATAATATCGTATGTTCTATCGTATCCTATCCTCTATCCTATCCTATCAACTATCCTATCCTATCCTCTATCGTATCCTTTTTTCTATAATATCGTATGTTCTATCGTATCCTATCCTCTATCCTATCCTATCAACTATCCTATCCTATCCTCTATCCTATCCTATCAACTATCCTATCCTATCCTCTATCCTATCCTATCCTATCCTATCCTCTATCCTATCCTATACTCTATCCTATCCTATCCTCTATCGTATCCTATACTCTATCCTATCCTATCCTCTATCGTATCCTATCCTCTATCCTATCCTGTCCTCTATCTTATCCTATCCTCTATCCTATCTTATCCTCTATCCAATCCTATCCTCTATCCTATCCTTTCCTCTATCCTATCCTATCCTCTATTCTATCCTATCCTCTTACTTATCCTATCCTCTATCCTATCCTATCCTCTATCCTATCCTATCCTCTATCCAATCCTATCCTCTTACTTATCCTATCCTCTATCCTATCCTATCCTCTATCCTATCCTATCCTCTATCCAATCCTATCCTCTATCCTATCCTATCCTCTATCCTATCCCATCATCAATCCTATCCTTTCGTCTATACTATCCTCTATCCTATCCTATCCTCTTACTTATCCTATCCTCTATCCTATCCTATCCTCTATCCTATCCTATCCTCTATACAATCCTATCCTCTATCCTATCCTATCCTCTATCCTATCCCATCATCAATCCTATCATTTCGCCTATACTATCCTCTATCCTATCCTATCCTCTTACTTATCCTATCCTCTATCCTATCCTATCCTCTTACTTATCCTATCCTCTATCCTATCCTATCCTCTATCCTATCCTATCCTCTATCCTATCCTATCCTCTATCCTATCCTATCGTCTATCCTATCATCTATCCTATCCTATCCTCTATCCTATCCTATCCTCTATCCTATCCTATCCTCTATCCTATCCTATCCTCTATCCTATCCTATCCTCTATCCTCTATCCTATCCTATCTTCTATCCTATCCTATCCTCTATCCTATTAAATCCCATATCCTATCCTATCCTGTATCATATCCCATTCCTCTACCCTATCCTATCATCTATCCTATCCAATCCTCTATCCTAGCGTATCCTCTACCCTATCATATCCTCTATCCTATAATATCCTCTATCCTATCCTATCCTCTATCCAATCCTCTATCCTATCCTATCCTCTATTCTATCCTATCCTCTATCCTATCCTATCCTCTATCCTATCCTATCTTCTATCCTATCCTATCAACTATCCTATCAAATCCCCCATCCTATCCTCTATAGTATTAAATCCCCTATCCTATCCTCTATCCTATCCTATCCTGTATCCTATCCAATCCTCTATCCTATCCTATCCTCTATCCTATCCTATCCTCTATCCTATCCTATCCTCTATCCTATCCTATCCTCTATCCTATCCTATCCTCTATCCTATCCTATCCTCTATCCAATCCTATCCTCTATCCTATCCTATCCTCTATCCTATCCCATCATCAATCCTATCCTTTCGTCTATACTATCCTCTATCCTATCCTATCCTCTTACTTATCCTATCCTCTATCCTATCCTATCCTCTATCCTATCCGATCCTCTATCCTATCCTATCCTCTATCCTAGGCAATCCCATATCATATCCTCTATCCTATCCTATCCTCCATCGTATCCATTTTTCTATAATATCGTATGTTCTATCGTATCCTATCCTCTATCCTATCCTATCAACTATCCTATCGTATCCTCTATCCTATCCTATCAACTATCCTATCAACTATCCTATCCTATCCTCTATCCTATCCTATCCTATCCTATCCTCTATCCTATCCTATACTCTATCCTATCCTATCCTCTATCGTATATTATACTCTATCCTATCCTATCCTCTATCGTATCCTATCCTGTATCCTATCCTGTCCTCTATCTTATCCTATCCTCTATCCTATCTTATCCTCTATCCAATCCTATCCTCTATCCTATCCTATCCTCTATCCTATCCCATCATCAATCCTATCCTTTCGTCTATACTATCCTCTATCCTATCCTATCCTCTTACTTATCCTATCCTCTATCCTATCCTATCCTCTATCCTATCCGATCCTCTATCCTATCCTATCCTCTATCCTAGGCAATCCCATATCCTATCCTCTATCCTATCCTATCCTATCCTCTATCGTATCCTTTTTTCTATAATATCGTATGTTCTATCGTATCCTATCCTCTATCCTATCCTATCAACTATCCTATCCTATCCTCTATCCTATTCTATCAACTATCCTATCCTATCCTCTATCCTATCCTATCCTATCCTATCCTATCCTCTATCCTATCCTATACTCTATCCTATCCTATCCTCTATCGTATCCTATACTCTATCCTATCCTATCCTCTATCGTATCCTATCCTCTATCCTATCCAGTCCTCTATCTTATCCTATCCTCTATCCTATCTTATCCTCTATCCAATCCTATCCTCTATCCTATCCTTTCCTCTATCCTATCCTATCCTCTATTCTATCCTATCCTCTATCCTATCCTATCTTCTATCCTATCCCATCATCAATCTTATCCTTTCGTCTATACTATCCTCTATCCTATCCTATCCTCTATCCTATCCTATCCTCTATCCAATCCTATCCTCTATCCTATCCTATCCTCTATCCTATCCCATCATCAATCCTATCCTTTCGCCTATACTATCCTCTATCCTATCCTATCCTCTTACTTATCCTATCCTCTATCCTATCCTATCCTCTATCCTATCCTATCCTCTATCCAATCCTATCCTCTATCCTATCCTATCCTCTTACTTATCCTATCCTCTATCCTATCCTATCCTCTATCCTATCCTATCCTCTATCCAATCCTATCCTCTATCCTATCCTATCCTCTATCCTATCCCATCATCAATCCTATCCTTTCGTCTATACTATCCTCTATCCTATCCTATCCTCTATCCTATCATATCCTCTATCCAATCCTATCCTCTATCCTATCCTATCCTCTATCCTATCCCATCATCAATCCTATCCTTTCGTCTATACTATCCTCTATCCTATCCTATCCTCTTACTTATCCTATCCTCTATCCTATCCTATCCTCTATCCTATCCTATCCTCTATCCAATCCTATCCTTTATCCTATCCTATCCTCTATCCTATCCCATCATCAATCCTATCCTTTCGCCTATACTATCCTCTATCCTATCCTATCCTCTTACTTATCCTATCCTCTATCCTATCCTATCCTCTATCCTATCCTATCCTGTATCCAATCCTATCCTCTATCCTATTCTATCCTCTACCCTATAATACCATGTATCCTATCCTATTCTCTATCCTATCCGATCCTCTATCCTATCCTATCCTCTATCCTAGGCAATCCCATATCCTATCCTCTATCCTATCCTATTCTCTATCCTATCCTTTCCTCTATCCTGTCCTGTCCTCTATCCTATCCTATCCTCTATCCTATCCTATCCTCTATCCTATCCTATCCTCTATCCTATCAAATCCCCTATCCTATCCTCTATCCTATCCTATCCTGTATCCTATCCAATCCTCTATCCTATCCTATCCTCTATCCTCAATCCTATCCTTTTCTGTATCCTATCCAATCCTCTATCCTATCCTGTCCTCTATCCTGTCCTCTATCCTATCCTATCCTCTATCCTATCCTATCCTCTATCCTATCCTATCCTCTATCCTATCCTATCCTGTATCCTATCCGATCCTCTATCCTATCCTATCCTCTATCCTATCCTATCCTCTATCCTATAGTATCGTCTATCCTATCCTATCCTCTATCCTATCCTCTATCCTATCCTCTATCCTATCCTCTATCCTATCCTATCCTCTATCATATCCTATCCTCTATCCTATCCTATCTTCTATCCTATCCTATCCTCTATCCTATCAAATCCCCTATCCTATCCTCTATCCTATCCTATCCTGTATCCTATCCAATCCTCTATCCTATCCTATCATCTATCCTCTATCCTATCCAATCCTCTATCCTAGCCTATCCTCTATCCTATCATATCCTCTATCCTATAATATCCTCTATCCTATCCTATCCTCTATCCAATCCTCTATCCTATCCTATCCTCTATCCTATCCTATCCTCTATCCTATCCTATCTTCTATCCTATCCTATCCTCTATCCTATCAAATCCCCTATCCTATCCTCTGTCCTATCCCATCATCAATCCTATCCTTTCGTCTATACTATCCTCTATCCTATCCTATCCTCTTACTTATCCTATCCTCTATCCTATCCTATCCTCTATCCTATCCGATCCTCTATCCTATCCTATCCTCTATCCTAGGCAATCCCATATCCTATCCTCTATCCTATCCTATCCTCTATCGTATCCATTTTTCTATAATATCGTATGTTCTATCGTATCCTATCCTCTATCCTATCCTATCAACTATCCTATCCTATCCTCTATCCAATCCTATCAACTATCCTATCAACTATCCTATCCTATCCTCTATCCTATCCTATCCTATCCTATCCTATCCTCTATCCTGTCCTATACTCTATCCTATCCTATCCTCTATCGTATCCTATACTCTATCCTATCCTATCCTCTATCGTATCCTATACTCTATCCTATCCTATCCTCTATCGTATCCTATCCTCTATCCTATCCTGTCCTCTATCTTATCCTATCCTCTATCCTATCTTATCCTCTATCCAATCCTATCCTCTATCCTATCCTTTCCTCTATCCTATCCTATCCTCTATTCTATCCTATCCTCTTACTTATCCTATCCTCTATCCTATCCTATCCTCTATCCTATCCTATCCTCTATCCAATCCTATCCTCTATCCTATCCTATCCTCTTACTTATCCTATCCTCTATCCTATCCTATCCTCTATCCTATCCTATCCTCTATCCAATCCTATCCTCTATCCTATCCTATCTTCTATCCTATCCCATCATCAATCTTATCCTTTCGTCTATACTATACTCTATCCTATCCTATCCTCTATCGTATCCTATACTCTATCCTATCCTGTATCCTATCCGATCCTCTATCCTATCCTATCCTCTATCCTATCCTATCCTCTATCCTATAGTATCGTCTATCCTATCCTATCCTCTATCCTATCCTCTATCCTATCCTCTATCCTATCCTCTATCCTATCCTATCCTCTATCATATCCTATCCTCTATCCTATCCTATCTTCTATCCTATCCTATCCTCTATCCTATCAAATCCCCTATCCTATCCTCTATCCTATCCTATCCTGTATCCTATCCAATCCTCTATCCTATCCTATCCTCTATCCTATCCTATCCTCTATCCTATCCTATCTTCTATCCTATCCTATCCTCTATCCTATCAAATCCCCTATCCTATCCTCTGTCCTATCCTATCCTCTATCCTATCCTATCCTCTATCCTATCCTATTCTCTATCCTATCCTATCCTCTATCCTATCCTATCCTCTATCCTATCAAATCCCCTATCCTATCCACTGTCCTATCCTATCCTCTATCCTATCCTATCCTCTATCCTATCCTATCCTCTATCCTATCCTATCCTCTATCCTATCCTATCCTCTATCCTATCCTATCGTCTATCCTATCCTCTATCCTATCCTATCCTCTATCCTATCCTATCCTCTATCCTATCCAATCCTCTATCCTATCCTATCCTGTCCTCTATCCTATCCTGTCCTCTATCCTATCCTATCCTCTATCCTATCCTCTATCCTATCCTCTATCCTATCCTCTATCCTATCCTCTATCCTATCCTCTATCCTATCCTATCCTCTGTCCTATCCTATCGTCTATCCTATCCTCTATCCTATCCTATCCTCTATCCTATCCTATCTTCTATCCTATCCTATCAAATCCCCTATCCTATCCTCTACCCTATTAAATCCCCTATCCTATCCTCTATCCTATCCTATCCTGTATCCTATCCAATCCTCTATCCTATCCTATCCTCTATCCTATCCTATCCTCTATCCTATCCTATCCTGTATCCTATCCAATCCTCTATCCTATCCTATCCTCTATCCTATCCTATCCTCTATCCTATCCTATCCTCTATCCTATCCTATCCTCTATCATATTCTATCCTCTATCCTATCCAATCCTCTATCCTATCCTATCGTCTATCCTATCCTATCACCTATCCTCAATCCTATCCTTTCCTGTATCCTAGCCAATCTTTTATCTTATCCTGTCCTCTATCCTATCCTATCCTCTATCCTATCCTATCCTCTATCCTATCCTATCCTCTATCCTATCCTGTCGTCTATCCTATCCTCTATCCTATCCTATCCTCTATCCTATCCTATCCTCTATCCTATCCTATCCTCTATCCTAGCCTATCCTCTATCCTATCATATCCTCTATCCTATAATATCCTCTATCCTATCCTATTATCTATCCAATCCTCTATCCTATCCTATCCTCTATTCTATCCTATCCTCTATCCTATCCTATCCTCTATCCTATCCTATCTTCTATCCTATCCTATCCTCTATCCTATCAAATCCCCTATCCTATCCTCTGTACTATCCTATCCTCTATCCTATCGTATCCTCTATCCTATCCTATCGTCTATCCTATCCTCTATCCTACCCTATACTCTATCCTATCCTATCCTCTATCCTATCCTATCCTGTATCCTATCCTGTCCTCTATCCTATCCTATCCTCTATCCTATCCTCTATCATATCCTCTATCCTATAATATCCTCTATCCTATCCTATCCTCTATCCAATCCTCTATCCTATCCTATAATCTATCATCAATCCTATCGTTTCCTGTATCCTCTATCCTATCCTATCCTCTATCCAATCCTCTATCCTATCCTATCATCTATTCTATCCTATCCGCTATCCTATCCTTTCCTCTATCCTGTCCTGTCCTCTATCCTATCCGATCCTCTATCCTATCCTATCCTCTATCCTATCCTATCCTCTATCCTATAGTATCGTCTATCCTATCCTATCCTCTATCCTATCCTCTATCCTATCCTATCCTCTATCATATCCTATCCTCTATCCTATCCTATCTTCTATCCTATCCTATCCTCTATCCTATCAAATCCCCTATCCTATCCTCTATCCTATCCTATCCTGTATCCTATCCAATCCTCTATCCTATCCTATCATCTATCTTCTATCCTATCCAATCCTCTACCCTAGCCTATCCTCTATAATATCCTATCCTGTATCCTATCCTATCCTCTATCCTATCCTATCATCTATCCTCTATCCTATCCAATCCTCTATCCTAGCCTATCCTCTATCCTATCATATCCTCTATCCTATAATATCCTCTATCCTATCCTATCCTCTATCCAATCCTCTATCCTATCCTATCCTCTATCCTATCCTATCCTCTATCCTATCCTATCTTCTATCCTATCCTATCCTCTATCCTATCAAATCCCCTATCCTATCCTCTGTCCTATCCTATCCTCTATCCTATCCTATCCTCTATCCTATCCTCTATCCTATCCTCTATCCTATCCTCTATCCTATCCTCTATCCTATCCTCTATCCTATCCTCTATCCTATCCTATCCTCTGTCCTATCCTATCGTCTATCCTATCCTCTATCCTACCCGATTCTCTATCCTATCCTATCCTCTATCCTATCCTATCAAATCCCCTATACTATCCTCTATCCTATCAAATCCCCTATCCTATCCTCTATCCTATCCGATCCTCTATCCTATCAAATCCCCTATCCTATCCTCTATCCTCTCCTATCCTCTATCCTATCCTATCTTCTATCCTATCCTATCAAATCCCCTATCCTATCCTCTACCCTATTAAATCCCCTATCCTATCCTCTATCCTATCCTATCCTGTATCCTATCCAATCCTCTATCCTATCCTATCCTCTATCCTATCCTATCCTCTATCCTATCCTATCCTGTATCCTATCCAATCCTCTATCCTATCCTATCCTCTATCCTATCCTATCCTCTATCCTATCCTATCCTCTATCCTATCCTATCCTCTATCATATTCTATCCTCTATCCTATCCAATCCTCTATCCTATCCTATCGTCTATCCTATCCTATCACCTATCCTCAATCCTATCCTTTCCTGTATCCTAGCCAATCTTTTATCTTATCCTGTCCTCTATCCTATCCTATCCTCTATCCTATCCTATCCTCTATCCTATCCTATCCTCTATCCTATCCTGTCGTCTATCCTATCCTCTATCCTATCCTATCCTCTATCCTATCCTATCCTCTATCCTATCCTATCCTCTATCCTAGCCTATCCTCTATCCTATCATATCCTCTATCCTATAATATCCTCTATCCTATCCTATTATCTATCCAATCCTCTATCCTATCCTATCCTCTATTCTATCCTATCCTCTATCCTATCCTATCCTCTATCCTATCCTATCTTCTATCCTATCCTATCCTCTATCCTATCGTATCCTCTATCCTATCCTATCGTCTATCCTATCCTGTCGTCTATCCTATCCTCTATCCTATCCTATCCTCTATCCTATCCTATCCTTTATCCTATCCTATCCTCTATCCTATCCTATCCTCTATCCTATCCTATCGTCTATCCTATCATCTATCCTATCCTATCATCTATCCTCAATCCTATCCTTTCCTGTATCCTGTTCAATCCTCTATCCTATCCTATCCTGTATCCTATCCTGTCCTGTATCCTATCCTATCCTCTATCCTATCCTATCTTCTATCCTATCCTATCCTCTATCCTATCCTGTCCTCTATCCTATCCTATCCTCTATCCTATCCTATCCTCTATCCTATCCTATCCTCTATCCTATCCTATCTTCTATCCTATCCTATCCTGTATCCAATCCAATCCTCTATCCTATCCTATCCTCTATCCTATCAAATCCCCTATCCTATCCTCTATCCTATCATATCCTGTATCCTATCCAATCCTCTATCCTATCCTATCATGTATCCTATCCTATTCTCTATCCTATCCTAGCCTCTATCCTATCCTCTATCCTATCCTCTATCCTATCCTCTATCCTATCCTCTATCCTATCCTATCCTCTGTCCTATCCTATCGTCTATCCTCTCCTCTATCCTATCCGATTCTCTATCCTATCCTATCCTCTATCCTATCCTATCAAATCCCCTATACTATCCTCTATCCTATCAAATCCCCTATCCTATCCTCTATCCTATCCGATCCTCTATCCTATCAAATCCCCTATCCTATCCTCTATCCTCTCCTATCCTCTATCCTATCCTATCTTCTATCCTATCCTATCAAATCCCCTATCCTATCCTCTACCCTATTAAATCCCCTATCCTATCCTCTATCCTATCCTATCCTGTATCCTATCCAATCCTCTATCCTATCCTATCCTCTATCCTATCCTATCCTCTATCCTATCCTATCCTGTATCCTATCCAATCCTCTATCCTATCCTATCCTCTATCCTATCCTATCCTCTATCCTATCCTATCTTCTATCCTATACTATCCTCTATCCTATCAAATCCCCTATCCTATCCTCTATCCTATCCGATCCTCTATCCTATCAAATCCCCTATCCTATCCTCTGTACTATCCTATCCTATATCCTATCCTATCATCCATCCTCAATCCTATCCTTTCCTGTATCCTATCCAATCCTCTATCCTATCCTATCCTCTATCCTATCCTGTCCTCTATCCTATCCTATCCTCTATCCTATCCTCTATCCTATCCTCTATCCTATCCTCTATCCTATCCCTTATCCTAGCCTATCATCTATCCTATCCTATCCAATCCCCTATCCTATCCTCTATCCTATCCAATCCTCTATCCTATCCTATCATCTATCCTATCCTATTCTCTATCATATCCTATCCTCTATCCTATCCTCTATCCTATCCTCTATCCTATCCTCTATCCTATCCTCTATCCTATCCTATCCTCTATCCTATCCTATCTTCTATCCTATCCTATCCTCTATCCTATCAAATCCACTATCCTATCCTCTATCCTATCCTATCATCTATCCACTATCCTATCCAATCCTCTATCCTATCCTCTATCCTATCCACTATCCTATCCTCTATCCTATCCTATCCTCTATCCTATCCTATCCTCTATCCTATCCTATCCTCTATCCTATCCTATCCTCTATCCTATCCTATGCTCTATCCTATCCTATTCCCTATCCTATCCTATCCTCTATCCTATCCTATCCTCTATCCTATCCTATCCTCTATCCTATCCTATCCTCTATCCTATCCTATCCTCTATCCTATCCTATCCTATCCTCTATCCTATCAAATCCACTATCCTATCCTCTAACCTATCCTATCATCTATCCACTATCCTATCCAATCCTCTATCCTATCCTCTATCCTATCCACTATCCTATCCTCTATCCTATCCTATCCTCTATCCTATCCTATCCTCTATCCTATCCTATCCTCTATCCTATCCTATGCTCTATCCTATCCTATTCCCTATCCTATCCTATCCTCTATCCTATCCTATCCTCTATCCTATCCTGTCCTCTATCCTATCCTATCCTCTATCCTATCCTATCCTATCCTCTATCCTATCAAATCCACTATCCTATCCTCTATCCTATCCTATCATCTATCCTCTATCCTATCCTATCCTCTATTCTATCCTATCCTCTATCCTATCCTTTCCTCTATCCTATCCTACCTTCTATCCTATCCTATCAAATCCCCTATCCTATCCTCTATCCTATTAAATCCCCTATCCTATCCTCTATCCTATCCTATCCTGTATCCTATCCAATCCTCTATCCTATCCTATCCTCTATCCTATCCTATCCTCTATCCTATCCTATCCTGTATCCTATCCAATCCTCTATCCTATCCTATCCTCTATCCTATCCTATCCTCTATCCTATCCTATCCTCTATCCTATCCTATCCTCTATCCTATCCTATCCTCTATCCTATCCTATCCTCTATCCTATCCTATCCTCTATCCTATCCTATCCTCTATCCTATCCTATCCTCTATCCTATCCTATCCTCTATCCTATCCTATCGTCTATCCTATCCTCTATCCTATCCTATCCTCTATCCTATCCTATCCTCTATCCTATCCTATCCTGTCCTCTACCCTATCCTGTCCTCTATCCTATCCTATCCTCTATCCTATCCTCTATCCTATCCTCTATCCTATCCTCTATCCTATCCTCTATCCTATCCTCTATCCTATCCTATCCTCTGTCCTATCCTATCGTCTATCCTATCCTCTATCCTACCCGATTCTCTATCCTATCCTATCCTCTATCCTATCCTATCAAATCCCCTATACTATCCTCTATCCTATCAAATCCCCTATCCTATCCTCTATCCTATCCTATCCTCTATCCTATCCTATCCTCTATCCTATCCTATCCTCTATCCTATCCTATCCTATCCTCTATCCTCTATCCTATCCTATCCTCTATCCTATCCTATCCTCTATCCTATCCTATCCTATCCTCTATCCTATCAAATCCACTATCCTATCCTCTAACCTATCCTATCATCTATCCACTATCCTATCCAATCCTCTATCCTATCCTCTATCCTATCCACTATCCTATCCTCTATCCTATCCTATCCTCTATCCTATCCTATCCTCTATCCTATCCTATCCTCTATCCTATCCTATCCTCTATCCTATCCTATGCTCTATCCTATCCTATTCCCTATCCTATCCTATCCTCTATCCTATCCTATCCTCTATCCTATCCTGTCCTCTATCCTATCCTATCCTCTATCCTATCCTATCCTATCCTCTATCCTATTAAATCCACTATCCTATCCTCTATCCTATCCTATCATCTATCCTCTATCCTATCCTATCCTCTATTCTGTCCTATCCTCTATCCTCTCCTATCCTCTATCCTATCCTATCTTCTATCCTATCCTATCAAATCCCCTATCCTATCCTCTATCCTATTAAATCCCCTATCCTATCCTCTATCCTATCCTATCCTGTATCCTATCCAATCCTCTATCCTATCCTATCCTCTATCCTATCCTATCCTCTATCCTATCCTATCCTGTATCCTATCCAATCCTCTATCCTATCCTATCCTCTATCCTATCCTATCCTCTATCCTATCCTATCCTCTATCCTATCCTATCCTCTATCCTATCCTATCCTCTATCCTATCCTATCCTCTATCCTATCCTATCCTCTGTCCTATCCTATCCTCTATCCTATCCTATCCTCTATCCTATCCTATCCTCTATCCTATCCTATCGTCTATCCTATCCTCTATCCTATCCTATCCTCTATCCTATCCTATCCTCTATCCTATCCAATCCTCTATCCTATCCTATCCTGTCCTCTATCCTATCCTATCCTCTATCCTATCCTCTATCCTATCCTCTATCCTATCCTCTATCCTATCCTCTATCCTATCCTCTATCCTATCCTATCCTCTGTCCTATCCTATCGTCTATCCTATCCTCTATCCTACCCGATTCTCTATCCTATCCTATCCTCTATCCTATCCTATCAAATCCCCTATACTATCCTCTATCCTATCAAATCCCCTATCCTATCCTCTATCCTATCCGATCCTCTATCCTATCAAATCCCCTATCCTATCCTCTATCCTATCCTATCCTCTATCCTATCCTATCTTCTATCCTATCCTATCAAATCCCCTATCCTATCCTCTATCCTATTAAATCCCCTATCCTATCCTCTATCCTATCCTATCCTGTATCCTATCCAATCCTCTATCCTATCCTATCCTCTATCCTATCCTATCCTCTATCCTATCCTATCCTCTATCCTATCCTATCCTGTATCCTATCCAATCCTCTATCCTATCCTATCCTCTATCCTATCCTATCCTCTATCCTATCCTATCCTGTATCCTATCCAATCCTCTATCCTATCCTATCCTCTATCCTATCCTATCCTCTATCCTATCCTATCCTCTATCCTATCCTATCCTCTATCCTATCCTATCCTCTATCCTATCCAATCCTCTATCCTATCCTATCCTGTCCTCTACCCTATCCTGTCCTCTATCCTATCCTATCCTCTATCCTATCCTCTATCCTATCCTCTATCCTATCCTCTATCCTATCCTCTATCCTATCCTCTATCCTATCCTATCCTCTGTCCTATCCTATCGTCTATCCTATCCTCTATCCTACCCGATTCTCTATCCTATCCTATCCTCTATCCTATCCTATCAAATCCCCTATACTATCCTCTATCCTATCAAATCCCCTATCCTATCCTCTATCCTATCCGATCCTCTATCCTATCAAATCCCCTATCCTATCCTCTATCCTATCCTATCCTCTATCCTATCCTATCCTCTATCCTATCCTATCCTCTATCCTATCCTATCCTCTATCCTATCCTATCCTCTATCCTATCCTATCCTATCCTCTATCCTCTATCCTATCCTATCCTCTATCCTATCCTATCCTCTATCCTATCCTATCCTATCCTCTATCCTATCAAATCCACTATCCTATCCTCTAACCTATCCTATCATCTATCCACTATCCTATCCAATCCTCTATCCTATCCTCTATCCTATCCACTATCCTATCCTCTATCCTATCCTATCCTCTATCCTATCCTATCCTCTATCCTATCCTATCCTCTATCCTATCCTATCCTCTATCCTATCCTATGCTCTATCCTATCCTATTCCCTATCCTATCCTATCCTCTATCCTATCCTATCCTCTATCCTATCCTGTCCTCTATCCTATCCTATCCTCTATCCTATCCTATCCTATCCTCTATCCTATTAAATCCACTATCCTATCCTCTATCCTATCCTATCATCTATCCTCTATCCTATCCTATCCTCTATTCTGTCCTATCCTCTATCCTCTCCTATCCTCTATCCTATCCTATCTTCTATCCTATCCTATCAAATCCCCTATCCTATCCTCTATCCTATTAAATCCCCTATCCTATCCTCTATCCTATCCTATCCTGTATCCTATCCAATCCTCTATCCTATCCTATCCTCTATCCTATCCTATCCTCTATCCTATCCTATCCTGTATCCTATCCAATCCTCTATCCTATCCTATCCTCTATCCTATCCTATCCTCTATCCTATCCTATCCTCTATCCTATCCTATCCTCTATCCTATCCTATCCTCTATCCTATCCTATCCTCTATCCTATCCTATCCTCTGTCCTATCCTATCCTCTATCCTATCCTATCCTCTATCCTATCCTATCCTCTATCCTATCCTATCGTCTATCCTATCCTCTATCCTATCCTATCCTCTATCCTATCCTATCCTCTATCCTATCCAATCCTCTATCCTATCCTATCCTGTCCTCTATCCTATCCTATCCTCTATCCTATCCTCTATCCTATCCTCTATCCTATCCTCTATCCTATCCTCTATCCTATCCTCTATCCTATCCTATCCTCTGTCCTATCCTATCGTCTATCCTATCCTCTATCCTACCCGATTCTCTATCCTATCCTATCCTCTATCCTATCCTATCAAATCCCCTATACTATCCTCTATCCTATCAAATCCCCTATCCTATCCTCTATCCTATCCGATCCTCTATCCTATCAAATCCCCTATCCTATCCTCTATCCTATCCTATCCTCTATCCTATCCTATCTTCTATCCTATCCTATCAAATCCCCTATCCTATCCTCTATCCTATTAAATCCCCTATCCTATCCTCTATCCTATCCTATCCTGTATCCTATCCAATCCTCTATCCTATCCTATCCTCTATCCTATCCTATCCTCTATCCTATCCTATCCTGTATCCTATCCAATCCTCTATCCTATCCTATCCTCTATCCTATCCTATCCTCTATCCTATCCTATCCTCTATCCTATCCTATCCTCTATCATATTCTATCCTCTATCCTATCCAATCCTCTATCCTATCCTATCGTCTATCCTATCCTATCACCTATCCTCAATCCTATCCTTTCCTGTATCCTAGCCAATCTTCTATCTTATCCTGTCCTCTATCCTATCCTATCCTCTATCCTATCCTATCCTCTATCCTATCCTATCCTCTATCCTATCCTATCCTCTATCCTATCCTATCCTCTATCCTATCCTATCGTCTATCCTATCCTCTATCCTATCCTATCCTCTATCCTATCCTATCCTCTATCCTATCCTATCCTGTATCCTATCCTATCCTCTATCCTATCCTATCTTCTATCCTATCCTATCCTGTATCCAATCCAATCCTCTATCCTATCCTATCCTCTATCCTATCAAATCCCCTATCCTATCCTCTATCCTATCATATCCTGTATCCTATCCAATCCTCTATCCTATCCTATCATGTATCCTATCCTATCCTATCCTCTATCCTATCCTCTATCCTATCCTCTATCCTATCCTCTATCCTATCCTCTATCCTATCCTCTATCCTATCCTCTATCCTATCCTATCCTCTGTCCTATCCTATCGTCTATCCTATCCTCTATCCTACCCGATTCTCTATCCTATCCTATCCTCTATCCTATCCTATCTTCTATCCTATACTATCCTCTATCCTATCAAATCCCCTATCCTATCCTCTATCCTATCAAATCCCCTATCCTATCCTCTGTACTATCCTATCCTATATCCTATCCTATCATCCATCCTCAATCCTATCCTTTCCTGTATCCTATCCAATCCTCTATCCTATCCTATCCTCTATCCTATCCTGTCCTCTATCCTATCCTATCCTCTATCCTATCCTCTATCCTATCCTCTATTCTATCCTCTATCCTATCCTCTATCCTATCCTCTATCCTAGCCTATCATCTATCCTATCCTATCCAATCCCATATCCTATGCTCTATCCTATCCTACCCTCTATAATATCGTATACTCTATCATATCCTATCCTCTATCCTATCCTCTATCCTACCCGATTCTCTATCCTATCCTATTCTCTATCCTATCCTATCTTCTATCCTATACTATCCTCTATCCTATCAAATCCCCTATCCTATCCTCTATCCTATCCGATCCTCTATCCTATCAAATCCCCTATCCTATCCTCTGTACTATCCTATCCTATATCCTATCCTATCATCCATCCTCAATCCTATCCTTTCCTGTATCCTATCCAATCCTCTATCCTATCCTATCCTCTATCCTATCCTGTCCTCTATCCTATCCTATCCTCTATCCTATCCTCTATCCTATCCTCTATTCTATCCTCTATCCTATCCTCTATCCTATCCTCTATCCTAGCCTATCATCTATCCTATCCTATCCAATCCCCTATCCTATGCTCTATCCTATCCTACCCTCTATAATATCGTATACTCTATCATATCCTATCCTCTATCCTATCCTCTATCCTATCCTATCCTCTATCCTATCCTATCCTCTATCCTATCCAATCCTCTATCCTATCCTATCATCTATCCTATCCTATTCTCTATCCTATCCTATTCTCTATCCTATCCTATCCTCTATCCTATCCTCTATCCTATCCTCTATCCTATCCTCTATCCTATCCTCTATCCTATCCTCTATCCTATCCTCTATCCTATCCTATCCTCTGTCCTATCCTATCGTCTATCCTATCCCCTATCCTATCCGATCCTCTATCCTATCCTATCCTCTATCCTATCCTATCTCCTATCCTATCCTATCCTCTATCCTATCAAATCCCCTATCCTATCCTCTATCCTATAATATCCTCTATCCTATCCTATCCTCTATCCTATCCTATCCTCTATCCTATCCTATCCTCTATCCTATCCTATCCTCTATCCTATCCTATCCTATATCCTATCCTATCCTCTATCCTATCCTATCCTCTATCCTATCCTATCCTCTATCCTATCCTATCCTATCCTCTATCCTATCAAATCCACTATCCTATCCTCTATCCTATCCTATCATCTATCCTCTATCCTATCCAATCCTCTATCCTATCCTCTATCCTATCCACTATCCTATCCTCTATCCTATCCTATCCTCTATCCTATCGTATCCTCTATCCTATCCTATCCTCTATCCTATCCTCTCCTCTATCCTATCCTATCCTCTATCCTATCCTCTATCCTATCCTCTATCCTATCCTCTATCCTATCCTCTATCCTATCCTCTATCCTAGCCTATCCTCTATCCTATCCTATCCAATCCCCTATCCTATGCTCTATCCTATCCTACCCTCTATAATATCGTATACTGTATCATATCCTATCCTCTATCCTATAATATCATCTATACGTTCCTATTCTCTATCCTAACCTATCCTCTATCCTATCCTATCGTCTATCCCATCCTCTATCCTATAATATCCTCTATCCTATCCTATCCTCTATCCAATCCTCTATCCTATCCTATCCTCTATTCTATCCTATCCTCTATCCTATCCTATCCTCTATCCTATCCTATCTTCTATCCTATCCTATCAACTATCCTATCAAATCCCCCATCCTATCCTCTATAGTATTAAATCCCCTATCCTATCCTCTATCCTATCCTATCCTGTATCCTATCCAATCCTCTATCCTATCCTATCCTCTATCCTATCCTATCCTCTATCCTATCCTATCCTCTATCCTATCCTATCCTCCATCCTATCCTATCCTCTATCCTATCCTATCCTCTATCCAATCCTATCCTCTATCCTATCCTATCCTCTATCCTATCCCATCATCAATCCTATCCTTTCGTCTATACTATCCTCTATCCTATCCTATCCTCTTACTTATCCTATCCTCTATCCTATCCTATCCTCTATCCTATCCGATCCTCTATCCTATCCTATCCTCTATCCTAGGCAATCCCATATCCTATCCTCTATCCTATCCTATCCTCCATCGTATCCATTTTTCTATAATATCGTATGTTCTATCGTATCCTATCCTCTATCCTATCCTATCAACTATCCTATCCTATCCTCTATCCTATCCTATCAACTATCCTATCAACTATCCTATCCTATCCTCTATCCTATCCTATCCTCTGTCCTATCCTATCGTCTATCCTATCCTCTATCCTACCCGATTCTCTATCCTATCCTATCCTCTATCCTATCCTATCTTCTATCCTATACTATCCTCTATCCTATCAAATCCCCTATCCTATCCTCTATCCTATCAAATCCCCTATCCTATCCTCTGTACTATCCTATCCTATATCCTATCCTATCATCCATCCTCAATCCTATCCTTTCCTGTATCCTATCCAATCCTCTATCCTATCCTATCCTCTATCCTATCCTGTCCTCTATCCTATCCTATCCTCTATCCTATCCTCTATCCTATCCTCTATTCTATCCTCTATCCTATCCTCTATCCTATCCTCTATCCTAGCCTATCATCTATCCTATCCTATCCAATCCCCTATCCTATGCTCTATCCTATCCTACCCTCTATAATATCGTATACTCTATCATATCCTATCCTCTATCCTATCCCCTATCCTATCCTATCCTCTATCCTATCCTATCCACTATCCTATCCAATCCTCTGTCCTATCCTATCGTCTATCCTATCCTCTATCCTACCCGATTCTCTATCCTATCCTATCCTCTATCCTATCCTATCTTCTATCCTATACTATCCTCTATCCTATCAAATCCCCTATCCTATCCTCTATCCTATCCGATCCTCTATCCTATCAAATCCCCTATCCTATCCTCTGTACTATCCTATCCTATATCCTATCCTATCATCCATCCTCAATCCTATCCTTTCCTGTATCCTATCCAATCCTCTATCCTATCCTATCCTCTATCCTATCCTGTCCTCTATCCTATCCTATCCTCTATCCTATCCTCTATCCTATCCTCTATTCTATCCTCTATCCTATCCTCTATCCTATCCTCTATCCTAGCCTATCATCTATCCTATCCTATCCAATCCCCTATCCTATGCTCTATCCTATCCTACCCTCTATAATATCGTATACTCTATCATATCCTATCCTCTATCCTATCCTCTATCCTATCCTCTATTCTATCCTCTATCCTATCCTCTATCCTAGCCTCTATCCTAGCCTATCATCTATCCTATCCTATCCAATCCCCTATCCTGTCCTCTATCCTATCCTATCCTCTATCCTATCCTCTATCCTATCCTCTATCCTATCCTCTATCCTATCCTCTATCCTATCCTCTATCCTATCCTCTATCCTATCCTATCCTGTGTCCTATCCTATCGTCTATCCTATCCTCTATCCTATCCGATCCTCTATCCTATCCTATCCTCTATCCTATCCTATCTTCTATCCTATCCTATCCTCTATCCTATCAAATCCCCTATCCTATCCTCTATCCTATCCTATCCTCTATCCTATCCTATCCTCTATCCTATCCTATCCTCTATCCTATCCTATCCTCTATCCTATCGTATCCTCTATCCTATCCTATCCTATATCCTATCCTATCCTCTATCCTATCCTATCCTCTATCCTATCCTATCCTATCCTCTATCCTATCAAATCCACTATCCTATCCTCTATCCTATCCTATCATCTATCCTCTATCCTATCCAATCCTCTATCCTATCCTCTATCCTATCCACTATCCTATCCTCTATCCTATCCTATCCTCTATCCTATCGTATCCTCTATCCTATCCTATCCTCTATCCTATCCTATCCTCTATCCTATCCTATCCTCTATCCTATCCTATCCTCTATCCTATCCTCTATCCTATCCTCTATCCTATCCTCTATCCTATCCTCTATCCTAGCCTATCCTCTATCCTATCCTATCCAATCCCCTATCCTATGCTCTATCCTATCCTACCCTCTATAATATCGTATACTGTATCATATCCTATCCTCTATCCTATAATATCATCTATACGTTCCTATTCTCTATCCTAACCTATCCTCTATCCCATCCTATCGTCTATCCCATCCTCTATCCTATCCTATCCTCTATCCTATCCTATCCTCTATCCTATCCTATCCTCTATCCTATCCTATCTTCTATCCTATCCTATCCTCTATCCTATTAAATCCCCTATCCTATCCTCTATCCTATCGTATCCTGTATCCTATCCCATTCCTCTATCCTATCCTATCATCTATCCTATCCTATCATCTACCCTAGCCTATCCTCTAACCTATCATATCCTCTATCCTATAATATCCTCTATCCTATCCTATCCTCTATCCAATCCTCTATCCTATCCTATCCTCTATTCTATCCTATCCTCTATCCTATCATATCCTCTATCCTATTAAATCCCCCATCCTATCCTCTATCCTATCCTATCCTGTATCCTATCCAATCCTCTATCCTATCCTATCATCTATCCTATCCAATCATCTATCCTATCCTATCCTCTACCCTATCATATCCTCTATCCTATAATATCCTCTACCCTATCCTATCCTCTATCCAATCCTCTGTCCTATCCTATCCTCTATTCTATCCTATCAACTATCCTATCAAATCCCCTATCCTATCAACTATCCTATTAAATCCCCCATCCTATCCTCTATCCTATCCTATCCTGTATCCTATCCAATCCTCTATCCTATCCTATCCTCTATCCTATCCTATCCTCTATCCTATCCTATCCTGTATCCTATCCAATCCTCTATCCTATCCTATCCTCTATCCTATCCTATCCTCTATCCTATCCTATCCTCTATCCTATCCCATCCTCTATCCTATCCTCTATCCTATCCTATCCTCTATCCTATCCAATCCTCTATCCTATCCTATCGTCTATCCTATCCTATCATCTATCCTCAATCCTATCCTTTCCTGTATCCTAGCCAATCTTCTATCTTAACCTGTCCTCTATCCTATCCTATCCTCTATCCTATCCTATCCTCTATCCTATCCTATCCTATCGTCTATCCTATCGTCTATCCTATCCTATCCTCTATCCTATCCTATCCTCTATCCTATCCTATCCTCTATCCTATCCTATCCTCTATCCTATCCTATCTTCTATCCTATCCTCTCCTGTATCCTATCCAATCCTCTATCCTATCCAATCCTCTATCCTATCAAATCCCCTATCCTATCCTCTATCCTATCCTATCCTCTATCCTATCCTATCCTCTATCCTATCCTATCCTCTATCCTATCCTATCCTCTATCCTATCCTATCCTCTATCCTATCCTATCCTCTATCCTATCCTATCCTCTATCCTATCCTATCCTATCCTCTATCCTATCAAATCCACTATCCTATCCTCTATCCTATCCTATCATCTATCCTCTATCCTATCCAATCCTCTATCCTATCCTCTATCCTTTCCACTATCCTATCCTCTATCCTATCCTATCCTATCGTCTATCCTATCCTCTATCCTATCCTATCCTCTATCCTATCCTATCCTCTATCCTATCCTATCCTCTATCCTATCCTATCTTCTATCCTATCCTATCCTGTATCCAATCCAATCCTCTATCCTATCCTATCCTCTATCCTATCAAATCCCCTATCCTATCCTCTATCCTATCATATCCTGTATCCTATCCAATACTCTATCCTATCCTATCATGTATCCTATCCTATTCTCTATCCTATCCTATCCTCTATCCTATCCTCTATCCTATCCTCTATCCTATCCTATCCTCTGTCCTATCCTATCGTCTATCCTATCCTCTATCCTATCCGATCCTCTATCCTATCCTATCCTCTATCCTATCCTATCTTCTATCCTATACTATCCTCTATCCTATCAAATCCCCTATCCTATCCTCTATCCTATCCGATCCTCTATCCTATCAAATCCCCTATCCTATCCTCTGTACTATCCTATCCTATATCCTATCCTATCATCCATCCTCAATCCTATCCTTTCCTGTATCCTATCCAATCCTCTATCCTATCCTATCCTCTATCCTATCCTGTCCTCTATCCTATCCTATCCTCTATCCTATCCTCTATCCTATTCTCTATCCTATCGTCTATCCTAACCTCTAACCTAGCCTATCCTCTATCCTATCCTATCCAATCCCCTATCCTATGCTCTATCCTATCCTACCCTCTATAATATCGTATACTCTATCATATCCTATCCTCTATCCTATCCTCTATCCTATCCTCTATCCTATCCTCTATCCTATCCTCTATCCTATCCTCTATCCTATCCTATCCTCTGTCCTATCCTATCGTCTATCCTATCCTCTATCCTATCCGATCCTCTATCCTATCCTATCCTCTATCCTATCCTATCTTCTATCCTATCCTATCCTCTATCCTATCAAATCCCCTATCCTATCCTCTATCCTATCCTATCCTCTATCCTATCCTATCCTCTATCCTATCCTATCCTCTATCCTATCCTATCCTCTATCCTATCCTATCCTCTATCCTATCCTATCCTCTATTCTATCCTGTCCTCTATCCTATCCTATCCTCTATCCTATCCTATCCTCTATCCTATCCTATCCTCTATCCTATCCTATCCTATCCTCTATCCTATCAAATCCACTATCCTATCATCTATCCTCTATCCTATCCAATCCTCTATCCTATCCTATATCCTATCCACTATCCTATCCTCTATCCTATCCTATCCTCTATCCTATCCTATCCTCTTTACTATCCTATGCTCTATCCTGTCCTATTCCCTATCCTATCCTATCTTCTATCCTATCCTTTACTCTATCCTATCAAATCCCGTATCCTGTCCTCTATCCTATCCTATCTTCTATCCTATCCTATCCTCTATCCTATCCTATCGTCTATCCTATCCTCTATCCTATCCTATACTCTATCCTATCCTATCTTCTATCCTATCCTATCCACTATCCTATCCTATCCTCTATCCTATCCTATCCTCTATCCTATCCTATCCTCTATCCTATCCTACCCTGTATCCTATCCAATCCTCTATCCTATCCTATCCTCTACCCTATCCTATCCTCTATCCTATCCTATCCTCTATCCTATCCTATCCTCTATACAATCCTATCCTCTATCCTATCCTATCCTCTATCCTATCCCATCATCAATCCTATCCTTTCGCCTATACTATCCTGTATCCTATCCTATCCTCTTACTTATCCTATCCTCTATCCTATCCTATCCTCTATCCTATCCTATCCTATCCTATCCTCTATCCTATCCTATACTCTATCCTATCCTATCCTCTATCGTATCCTATACTCTATCCTATCCTATCCTCTATCGTATCCTATCCTCTATCCTATCCTGTCCTCTATCTTATCCTATCCTCTATCCTATCTTATCCTCTATCCAATCCTATCCTCTATCCTATCCTTTCCTCTATCCTATCCTATCCTCTATTCTATCCTATCCTCTTACTTATCCTATCCTCTATCCTATCCTATCCTCTATCCTATCCTATCCTCTATCCAATCCTATCCTCTATCCTATCCTATCCTCTTACTTATCCTATCCTCTATCCTATCCTATCCTCTATCCTATCCTATCCTCTATCCAATCCTATCCTCTATCCTATCCTATCTTCTATCCTATCCCATCATCAATCTTATCCTTTCGTCTATACTATCCTCTATCCTATCCTATCCTCTTACTTATCCTATCCACTATCCTATCCTATCCTCTATCCTATCCTATCCTCTATCCTATCCTATCCTCTATCGTATCCTATCCTCTATCCTATCCTGTCCTCTATCTTATCCTATCCTCTATCCTATCTTATCCTCTATCCAATCCTATCCTCTATCCTATCCTTTCCTCTATCCTATCCTATCCTCTATTCTATCCTATCCTCTTACTTATCCTATCCTCTATCCTATCCTATCCTCTATCCTATCCTATCCTCTATCCAATCCTATCCTCTATCCTATCCTATCCTCTTACTTATCCTATCCTCTATCCTATCCTATCCTCTATCCTATCCTATCCTCTATCCTATCCTATCCTCTATCCTATCCTATCCTCTATCCTATCCCATCATCAATCCTATCCTTTCGTCTATACTATCCTCTATCCTATCCTATCCTCTTACTTATCCTATCCTCTATCCTATCCTATCCTCTATCCTATCCTATCCTCTATACAATCCTATCCTCTATCCTATCCTATCCTCTATCCTATCCCATCATCAATCCTATCCTTTCGCCTATACTATCCTCTATCCTATCCTATCCTCTTACTTATCCTATCCTCTATCCTATCCTATCCTCTATCCTATCCTATCCTGTATCCTATCCTATCGTCTATCCTATCATCTATCCTATCCTATCCTCTATCCTATCCTATCCTCTATCCTATCCTATCCTCTATCCTCTATCCTATCCTATCCTCTATCCTATCCTATCCTCTATCCTATCCCATCATCAATCCTATCCTTTCGTCTATACTATCCTCTATCCTATCGTATCCTCTTACTTATCCTATCCTCTATCCTATCCTATCCTCTATCCTATCCTCTATCCTATCCTATCCTCTATCCTATCCGATCCTCTATCCTATCATATCCTGTATCCTATCCAATACTCTATCCTATCCTATCATGTATCCTATCCTATTCTCTATCCTATCCTATCCTCTATCCTATCCTCTATCCTATCCTCTATCCTATCCTATCCTCTGTCCTATCCTATCGTCTATCCTATCCTCTATCCTATCCGATCCTCTATCCTATCCTATCCTCTATCCTATCCTATCTTCTATCCTATCCTATCCTCTATCCTATCAAATCCCCTATCCTATCCTCTATCCTATCCTATCCTCTATCCTATCCTATCCTCTATCCTATCCTATCCTCTATCCTATCCTATCCTCTATCCTATCCTATCCTCTATCCTATCCTATCCTCTATCCTATCCTGTCCTCTATCCTATCCTATCCTCTATCCTATCCTATCCTCTATCCTATCCTATCCTCTATCCTATCCTATCCTATCCTCTATCCTATCAAATCCACTATCCTATCATCTATCCTCTATCCTATCCAATCCTCTATCCTATCCTATATCCTATCCACTATCCTATCCTCTATCCTATCCTATCCTCTATCCTATCCTATCCTCTATCCTATCCTATCCTCTTTACTATCCTATGCTCTATCCTGTCCTATTCCCTATCCTATCCTATCTTCTATCCTATCCTTTACTCTATCCTATCAAATCCCGTATCCTGTCCTCTATCCTATCCTATCTTCTATCCTATCCTATCCTCTATCCTATCCTATCGTCTATCCTATCCTCTATCCTATCCTATACTCTATCCTATCCTATCTTCTATCCTATCCTATCCACTATCCTATCCTATCCTCTATCCTATCCTATCCTCTATCCTATCCTATCCTCTATCCTATCCTACCCTGTATCCTATCCAATCCTCTATCCTATCCTATCCTCTACCCTATCCTATCCTCTATCCTATCCTATCCTCTATCCTATCCTATCCTCTATACAATCCTATCCTCTATCCTATCCTATCCTCTATCCTATCCTGTCCTCTTACTTATCCTATCCTCTATCCTATCCTATCCTCTTACTTATCCTATCCTCTATCCTATCCTATCCTCTATCCTATCCTATCCTATCCTATCCTCTATCCTATCCTATACTCTATCCTATCCTATCCTCTATCGTATCCTATACTCTATCCTATCCTATCCTCTATCGTATCCTATCCTCTATCCTATCCTGTCCTCTATCTTATCCTATCCTCTATCCTATCTTATCCTCTATCCAATCCTATCCTCTATCCTATCCTTTCCTCTATCCTATCCTATCCTCTATTCTATCCTATCCTCTTACTTATCCTATCCTCTATCCTATCCTATCCTCTATCCTATCCTATCCTCTATCCAATCCTATCCTCTATCCTATCCTATCCTCTTACTTATCCTATCCTCTATCCTATCCTATCCTCTATCCTATCCTATCCTCTATCCAATCCTATCCTCTATCCTATCCTATCTTCTATCCTATCCCATCATCAATCTTATCCTTTCGTCTATACTATCCTCTATCCTATCCTATCCTCTTACTTATCCTATCCTCTATCCTATCCTATCCTCTATCCTATCCTATCCTCTTACTTATCCTATCCTCTATCCTATCCTATCCTCTATCCTATCCTATCCTCTATCCAATCCTATCCTCTATCCTATCCTATCCTCTATCCTATCCCATCATCAATCCTATCCTTTCGCCTATACTATCCTCTATCCTATCCTATCCTCTTACTTATCCTATCCTCTATCCTATCCTATCCTCTATCCTATCCTATCCTCTATCCAATCCTATCCTCTATCGTATCCTATACTCTATCCTATCCTATCCTCTATCGTATCCTATCCTCTATCCTATCCTGTCCTCTATCTTATCCTATCCTCTATCCTATCTTATCCTCTATCCAATCCTATCCTCTATCCTATCCTTTCCTCTATCCTATCCTATCCTCTATTCTATCCTATCCTCTTACTTATCCTATCCTCTATCCTATCCTATCCTCTATCCTATCCTATCCTCTATCCAATCCTATCCTCTATCCTATCCTATCCTCTTACTTATCCTATCCTCTATCCTATCCTATCCTCTATCCTATCCTATCCTCTATCCTATCCTATCCTCTATCCTATCCTATCCTCTATCCTATCCCATCATCAATCCTATCCTTTCGTCTATACTATCCTCTATCCTATCCTATCCTCTTACTTATCCTATCCTCTATCCTATCCTATCCTCTATCCTATCCTATCCTCTATACAATCCTATCCTCTATCCTATCCTATCCTCTATCCTATCCCATCATCAATCCTATCCTTTCGCCTATACTATCCTCTATCCTATCCTATCCTCTTACTTATCCTATCCTCTATCCTATCCTATCCTCTATCCTATCCTATCCTGTATCCTATCCTATCGTCTATCCTATCATCTATCCTATCCTATCCTCTATCCTATCCTATCCTCTATCCTATCCTATCCTCTATCCTCTATCCTATCCTATCTTCTATCCTATCCTATCCTCTATCCTATTAAATCCCCTATCCTATCCTATCCTGTATCATATCCCATTCCTCTACCCTATCCTATCATCTATCCTATCCAATCCTCTATCCTAGCGTATCCTCTACCCTATCATATCTTCTATCCTATCCTATCCTCTATCCTATTAAATCCCCTATCCTATCCTATCCTGTATCATATCCCATTCCTCTACCCTATCCTATCATCTATCCTATCCAATCCTCTATCCTAGCGTATCCTCTACCCTATCATATCCTCTATCCTATAATATCCTCTATCCTATCCTATCCTCTATCCAATCCTCTATCCTATCCTATCCTCTATTCTATCCTATCCTCTATCCTATCCTATCCTCTATCCTATCCTATCTTCTATCCTATCCTATCAACTATCCTATCAAATCCCCTATCCTATCCTCTGTAGTATTAAATCCCCTATCCTATCCTCTATCCTATCCTATCCTGTATCCTATCCAATCCTCTATCCTCTCCTATCCTCTATCCTATCCTATCCTCTATCCTATCCTATCCTCTATCCTATCCTATCCTCTATCCTATCCTATCCTCTATCCTATCCTATGCTCTATCCAATCCTATCCTCTATCCTATCCTATCCTCTATCCTATCCCATCATCAATCCTATCCTTTCGTCTCTACTATCTTCTATCCTATCCTATCCTCTTACTTATCCTATCCTCTATCCTATCCTATCCTCTATCCTATCCGATCCTCTATCCTATCCTATCCTCTATCCTAGGCATTCCCATATCCTATCCTCTATCCTATCCTATCCTCTATCGTATCCATTTTTCTATAATATCGTATGTTCTATCGTATCCTATCCTCTATCCTATCCTATCAACTATCCTATCCTATCCTCTATCCTATCCTATCAACTATCCTATCCTATCAACTATCCTATCAACTATCCTATCCTATCCTCTATCCTATCCTCTATCCTATCCTATCCTCTATCGTATCCTATACTCTATCCTATCCTATCCTCAATCGTATCCTATCCTGTATCCTATCCTGTCCTCTATTTTATCCTATCCTCTATCCTATCTTATCCTCTATCCAATCCTATCCTCTATCCTATCCTATCCTCTATCCTATCCCATCATCAATCCTATCCTTTCGTCTATACTATCCTCTATCCTATCGTATCCTCTTACTTATCCTATCCTCTATCCTATCCTATCCTCTATCCTATCCTCTATCCTATCCTATCCTCTATCCTATCCGATCCTCTATCCTATCCTATCCTCTATCCTAGGCAATCCCATATCCTATCCTCTATCCTATCCTATCCTATCCTCTATCGTATCCTTTTTTCTATAATATCGTATGTTCTATCGTATCCTATCCTCTATCCTATCCTATCAACTATCCTATCCTATCCTCTATCCTATCCTATCAACTATCCTATCCTATCCTCTATCCTATCCTATCCTATCCTATCCTCTATCCTATCCTATACTCTATCCTATCCTATCCTCTATCGTATCCTATACTCTATCCTATCCTATCCTCTATCGTATCCTATCCTCTATCCTATCCTGTCCTCTATCTTATCCTATCCTCTATCCTATCTTATCCTCTATCCAATCCTATCCTCTATCCTATCCTTTCCTCTATCCTATCCTATCCTCTATTCTATCCTATCCTCTACTTATCCTATCCTCTATCCTATCCTATCCTCTATCCTATCCTATCCTCTATCCAATCCTATCCTCTATCCTATCCTATCCTCTTACTTATCCTATCCTCTATCCTATCCTATCCTCTATCCTATCCTATCCTCTATACAATCCTATCCTCTATCCTATCCTATCCTCTATCCTATCCCATCATCAATCCTATCCTTTCGTCTATACTATCCTCTATCCTATCCTATCCTCTTACTTATCCTATCCTCTATCCTATCCTATCCTCTTACTTATCCTATCCTCCATCCTATCCTATCCTCTTACTTATCCTATCCTCTATCCTATCCTATCCTCTATCCTATCCTATCCTCTATCCTATCCTATCGTCTATCCTATCATCTATCCTATCCTATCCTCTATCCTATCCTATCCTCTATCCTATCCTATCCTCTATCCTATCCTATCCTCTATCCTATCCTATCCTCTATCCTATCCTATCCTCTATCCTATCCTATCCTCTATCCTATCCTATCCTCTATCCTATCCTATCCTCTATCCTATCCTATCCTCTATCCTATCCTATCCTCTATCCTATCCTATCCTCTATCCTCTATCCTATCCTATCTTCTATCCTATCCTATCCTCTATCCTATTAAATCCCCTATCCTATCCTATCCTGTATCATATCCCATTCCTCTACCCTATCCTATCATCTATCCTATCCAATCCTCTATCCTAGCGTATCCTCTACCCTATCATATCCTCTATCCTATAATATCCTCTATCCTATCCTATCCTCTATCCAATCCTCTATCCTATCCTATCCTCTATTCTATCCTATCCTCTATCCTATCCTATCCTCTATCCTATCCTATCTTCTATCCTATCCTATCAACTATCCTATCAAATCCCCTATCCTATCCTCTGTAGTATTAAATCCCCTATCCTATCCTCTATCCTATCCTATCCTGTATCCTATCCAATCCTCTATCCTCTCCTATCCTCTATCCTATCCTATCCTCTATCCTATCCTATCCTCTATCCTATCCTATCCTCTATCCTATCCTATCCTCTATCCTATCCTATCCTCTATCCAATCCTATCCTCTATCCTATCCTATCCTCTATCCTATCCCATCATCAATCCTATCCTTTCGTCTCTACTATCCTCTATCCTATCCTATCCTCTTACTTATCCTATCCTCTATCCTATCCTATCCTCTATCCTATCCGATCCTCTATCCTATCCGATCCTCTATCCTAGGCATTCCCATATCCTATCCTCTATCCTATCCTATCCTCTATCGTATCCATTTTTCTATAATATCGTATGTTCTATCGTATCCTATCCTCTATCCTATCCTATCAACTATCCTATCCTATCCTCTATCCTAGGCAATCCCATATCCTATCCTCTATCCTATCCTATCCTATCCTCTATCGTATCCTTTTTTCTATAATATCGTATGTTCTATCGTATCCTATCCTCTATCCTATCCTATCAACTATCCTATCCTATCCTCTATCCTATCCTATCAACTATCCTATCCTATCCTCTATCCTATCCTATCCTATCCTATCCTCTATCCTATCCTATACTCTATCCTATCCTATCCTCTATCGTATCCTATACTCTATCCTATCCTATCCTCTATCGTATCCTATCCTCTATCCTATCCTGTCCTCTATCTTATCCTATCCTCTATCCTATCTTATCCTCTATCCAATCCTATCCTCTATCCTATCCTTTCCTCTATCCTATCCTATCCTCTATTCTATCCTATCCTCTACTTATCCTATCCTCTATCCTATCCTATCCTCTATCCTATCCTATCCTCTATCCAATCCTATCCTCTATCCTATCCTATCCTCTTACTTATCCTATCCTCTATCCTATCCTATCCTCTATCCTATCCTATCCTCTATCCAATCCTATCCTCTATCCTATCCTATCCTCTATCCTATCCCATCATCAATCCTATCCTTTCGTCTATACTATCCTCTATCCTATCCTATCCTCTTACTTATCCTATCCTCTATCCTATCCTATCCTCTATCCTATCCTATCCTCTATACAATCCTATCCTCTATCCTATCCTATCCTCTATCCTATCCCATCATCAATCCTATCCTTTCGCCTATACTATCCTCTATCCTATCCTATCCTCTTACTTATCCTATCCTCTATCCTATCCTATCCTCTTACTTATCCTATCCTCCATCCTATCCTATCCTCTTACTTATCCTATCCTCTATCCTATCCTATCCTCTATCCTATCCTATCCTCTATCCTATCCTATCGTCTATCCTATCATCTATCCTATCCTATCCTCTATCCTATCCTATCCTCTATCCTATCCTATCCTCTATCCTATCCTATCCTCTATCCTATCCTATCCTCTATCCTATCCTATCCTCTATCCTATCCTATCCTCTATCCTATCCTATCCTCTATCCTATCCTATCCTCTATCCTATCCTATCCTCTATCCTCTATCCTATCCTATCTTCTATCCTATCCTATCCTCTATCCTATTAAATCCCCTATCCTATCCTATCCTGTATCATATCCCATTCCTCTACCCTATCCTATCATCTATCCTATCCAATCCTCTATCCTAGCGTATCCTCTACCCTATCATATCCTCTATCCTATAATATCCTCTATCCTATCCTATCCTCTATCCAATCCTCTATCCTATCCTATCCTCTATTCTATCCTATCCTCTATCCTATCCTATCCTCTATCCTATCCTATCTTCTATCCTATCCTATCAACTATCCTATCAAATCCCCCATCCTATCCTCTATAGTATTAAATCCCCTATCCTATCCTCTATCCTATCCTATCCTGTATCCTATCCAATCCTCTATCCTATCCTATCCTCTATCCTATCCTATCCTCTATCCTATCCTATCCTCTATCCTATCCTATCCTCTATCCTATCCTATCCTCTATCCTATCCTATCCTCTATCCAATCCTATCCTCTATCCTATCCTATCCTCTATCCTATCCCATCATCAATCCTATCCTTTCGTCTATACTATCCTCTATCCTATCCTATCCTCTTACTTATCCTATCCTCTATCCTATCCTATCCTCTATCCTATCCGATCCTTTATCCTATCCTATCCTCTATCCTAGGCAATCCCATATCCTACCCTCTATCCTATCCTATCCTCCATCGTATCCATTTTTCTATAATATCGTATGTTCTATCGTATCCTATCCTCTATCCTATCCTATCAACTATCCTATCCTATCCTCTATCCTATCCTATCAACTATCCTATCAACTATCCTATCCTATCCTCTATCCTATCCTATAATATCCTATCCTCTATCCTATCCTATACTCTATCCTATCCTATCCTCTATCGTATCCTATACTCTATCCTATCCTATCCTCTATCGTATCCTATCCTGTATCCTATCCTGTCCTCTATCTTATCCTATCCTCTATCCTATCTTATCCTCTATCCAATCCTATCCTCTATCCTATCCTATCCTCTATCCTATCCCATCATCAATCCTATCCTTTCGTCTATACTATCCTCTATCCTATCCTATCCTCTTACTTATCCTATCTTCTATCCAATCCCATCCTCTATCCTATCCTTTCCTCTATCCTATCCTATCCTCTATTCTATCCTATCCTCTTACTTATCCTATCCTCTATCCTATCCTATCCTCTATCCTATCGTATCCTCTATACAATCCTATCCTCTATCCTATCCTATCCTCTATCCTATCCCATCATCAATCCTATCCTTTCGCCTATACTATCCTCTATCCTATCCTATCCTCTTACTTATCCTATCCTCTATCCTATCCTATCCTCTATCCTATCCTATCCTATCCTATCCTCTATCCTATCCTATACTCTATCCTATCCTATCCTCTATCGTATCCTATACTCTATCCTATCCTATCCTGTATCGTATCCTATCCTCTATCCTATCCTGTCCTCTATCTTATCCTATCCTCTGTCCTATCTTATCCTCTATCCAATCCTATCCTCTATCCTATCCTTTCCTCTATCCTATCCTATCCTCTATTCTATCCTATCCTCTTACTTATCCTATCCTCTATCCTATCCTATCCTCTATCCTATCCTATCCTCTATCCAATCCTATCCTCTATCCTATCCTATCCTCTTACTTATCCTATCCTCTATCCTATCCTATCCTCTATCCTATCCTATCCTCTATCCAATCCTATCCTCTATCCTATCCTATCTTCTATTATATCCCATCATCAATCTTATCCTTTCGTCTATACTATCCTCTATCCTATCCTATCCTCTTACTTATCCTATCCTCTATCCTATCCTATCCTCTATCCTATCCTATCCTCTATCCAATCCTATCCTCTATCCTATCCTATCCTCTATCCTATCCCATCATCAATCCTATCCTTTCGCCTATACTATCCTCTATCCTATCCTATCCTCTTACTTATCCTATCCTCTAGCCTATCCTATCCTCTATCATATCCTATCCTCTATCCAATCCTATCCTCTATCCTATCCTATCCTCTTACTTATCCTATCCTCTATCCTATCCTATCCTCTATCCTTTCCTATACTCTATCCTATCCTATCCTCTATCGTATCCTATACTCTATCCTATCCTATCCTCTATCGTATCCTATCCTCTATCCTATCCTGTCCTCTATCTTATCCTATCCTCTATCCTATCTTATCCTCTATCCAATCCTATCCTCTATCCTATCCTTTCCTCTATCCTATCCTATCATCTATTCTATCCTATCCTCTTACTTATCCTATCCTCTATCCTATCCTATCCTCTATCCTATTCTATCCTCTATCCTATCCCATCATCAATCCTATCCTTTCGTCTATACTATCCTCTATCCTATCCTATCCTCTTACTTATCCTATCCTCTATCCTATCCTATCCTCTATCCTATCCTATCCTCTATACAATCCTATCCTCTATCCTATCCTATCCTCTATCCTATCCCATCATCAATCCTATCCTTTCGCCTATACTATCCTCTATCCTATCCTATCCTCTTACTTATCCTATCCTCTATCCTATCCTATCCTCTATCCTATCCTATCCTCTATCCTATCCTATCGTCTATCCTATCATCTATCCTATCCTATCCTCTATCCTATCGTCTATCCTATCATCTATCCTATCCTATCCTCTATCCTATCCTATCCTCTATCCTATCCTATCCTCTATCCTATCCTATCCTCTATCCTATCCTATCCTCTATCCTATCCTATCCTCTATCCTATCCTATCCTCTATCCTATCCTATCCTCTATCCTATCCTATCCTCTATCCTATCCTATCCTCTATCCTATCCTATCCTCTATCCTCTATCCTATCCTATCTTCTATCCTATCCTATCCTCTATCCTATTAAATCCCCTATCCTATCCTATCCTGTATCATATCCCATTCCTCTACCCTATCCTATCATCTATCCTATCCAATCCTCTATCCTAGCGTATCCTCTACCCTATCATATCCTCTATCCTATAATATCCTCTATCCTATCCTATCCTCTATCCTATCCTATCCTCTATCCTATCCTATCCTCTATCCTATCCTATCCTCTATCCAATCCTATCCTCTATCCTATCCTATCCTCTATCCTATCCCATCATCAATCCTATCCTTTCGTCTATACTATCCTCTATCCTATCCTATCCTCTTACTTATCCTATCCTCTATCCTATCCTATCCTCTATCCTATCCGATCCTCTATCCTATCCTATCCTCTATCCTAGGCAATCCCATATCCTACCCTCTATCCTATCCTATCCTCCATCGTATCCATTTTTCTATAATATCGTATGTTCTATCGTATCCTATCCTCTATCCTATCCTATCAACTATCCTATCCTATCCTCTATCCTATCCTATCAACTATCCTATCAACTATCCTATCCTATCCTCTATCCTATCCTATAATATCCTATCCTCTATCCTATCCTATACTCTATCCTATCCTATCCTCTATCGTATCCTATACTCTATCCTATCCTATCCTCTATCGTATCCTATCCTGTATCCTATCCTGTCCTCTATCTTATCCTATCCTCTATCCTATCTTATCCTCTATCCAATCCTATCCTCTATCCTATCCTATCCTCTATCCTATCCCATCATCAATCCTATCCTTTCGTCTATACTATCCTCTATCCTATCCTATCCTCTTACTTATCCTATCTTCTATCCAATCCCATCCTCTATCCTATCCTTTCCTCTATCCTATCCTATCCTCTATTCTATCCTATCCTCTTACTTATCCTATCCTCTATCCTATCCTATCCTCTATCCTATCCTATCCTCTATACAATCCTATCCTCTATCCTATCCTATCCTCTATCCTATCCCATCATCAATCCTATCCTTTCGCCTATACTATCCTCTATCCTATCCTATCCTCTTACTTATCCTATCCTCTATCCTATCCTATCCTCTATCCTATCCTATCCTATCCTATCCTCTATCCTATCCTATACTCTATCCTATCCTATCCTCTATCGTATCCTATACTCTATCCTATCCTATCCTGTATCGTATCCTATCCTCTATCCTATCCTGTCCTCTATCTTATCCTATCCTCTGTCCTATCTTATCCTCTATCCAATCCTATCCTCTATCCTATCCTTTCCTCTATCCTATCCTATCCTCTATTCTATCCTATCCTCTTACTTATCCTATCCTCTATCCTATCCTATCCTCTATCCTATCCTATCCTCTATCCAATCCTATCCTCTATCCTATCCTATCCTCTTACTTATCCTATCCTCTATCCTATCCTATCCTCTATCCTATCCTATCCTCTATCCAATCCTATCCTCTATCCTATCCTATCTTCTATTATATCCCATCATCAATCTTATCCTTTCGTCTATACTATCCTCTATCCTATCCTATCCTCTTACTTATCCTATCCTCTATCCTATCCTATCCTCTATCCTATCCTATCCTCTATCCAATCCTATCCTCTATCCTATCCTATCCTCTATCCTATCCCATCATCAATCCTATCCTTTCGCCTATACTATCCTCTATCCTATCCTATCCTCTTACTTATCCTATCCTCTAGCCTATCCTATCCTCTATCATATCCTATCCTCTATCCAATCCTATCCTCTATCCTATCCTATCCTCTTACTTATCCTATCCTCTATCCTATCCTATCCTCTATCCTTTCCTATACTCTATCCTATCCTATCCTCTATCGTATCCTATACTCTATCCTATCCTATCCTCTATCGTATCCTATCCTCTATCCTATCCTGTCCTCTATCTTATCCTATCCTCTATCCTATCTTATCCTCTATCCAATCCTATCCTCTATCCTATCCTTTCCTCTATCCTATCCTATCATCTATTCTATCCTATCCTCTTACTTATCCTATCCTCTATCCTATCCTATCCTCTATCCTATTCTATCCTCTATCCTATCCCATCATCAATCCTATCCTTTCGTCTATACTATCCTCTATCCTATCCTATCCTCTTACTTATCCTATCCTCTATCCTATCCTATCCTCTATCCTATCCTATCCTCTATACAATCCTATCCTCTATCCTATCCTATCCTCTATCCTATCCCATCATCAATCCTATCCTTTCGCCTATACTATCCTCTATCCTATCCTATCCTCTTACTTATCCTATCCTCTATCCTATCCTATCCTCTATCCTATCCTATCCTCTATCCTATCCTATCGTCTATCCTATCATCTATCCTATCCTATCCTCTATCCTATCCTATCCTCTATCCTATCCTATCCTCTATCCTATCCTATCCTCTATCCTATCCTATCCTCTATCCTATCCTATCCTCTATCCTATCCTATCCTCTATCCTATCCTATCCTCTATCCTATCCTATCCTCTATCCTCTATCCTATCCTATCTTCTATCCTATCCTATCCTCTATCCTATTAAATCCCCTATCCTATCCTATCCTGTATCATATCCCATTCCTCTACCCTATCCTATCATCTATCCTATCCAATCCTCTATCCTAGCGTATCCTCTACCCTATCATATCCTCTATCCTATAATATCCTCTATCCTATCCTATCCTCTATCCAATCCTCTATCCTATCCTATCCTCTATTCTATCCTATCCTCTATCCTATCCTATCCTCTATCCTATCCTATCTTCTATCCTATCCTATCAACTATCCTATCAAATCCCCCATCCTATCCTCTATAGTATTAAATCCCCTATCCTATCCTCTATCCTATCCTATCCTGTATCCTATCCAATCCTCTATCCTATCCTATCCTCTATCCTATCCTATCCTCTATCCTATCCTATCCTCTATCCTATCCTATCCTCTATCCTATCCTATCCTCTATCCTATCCTATCCTCTATCCAATCCTATCCTCTATCCTATCCTATCCTCTATCCTATCCCATCATCAATCCTATCCTTTCGTCTATACTATCCTCTATCCTATCCTATCCTCTTACTTATCCTATCCTCTATCCTATCCTATCCTCTATCCTATCCGATCCTCTATCCTATCCTATCCTCTATCCTAGGCAATCCCATATCCTACCCTCTATCCTATCCTATCCTCCATCGTATCCATTTTTCTATAATATCGTATGTTCTATCGTATCCTATCCTCTATCCTATCCTATCAACTATCCTATCCTATCCTCTATCCTATCCTATCAACTATCCTATCAACTATCCTATCCTATCCTCTATCCTATCCTATAATATCCTATCCTCTATCCTATCCTATACTCTATCCTATCCTATCCTCTATCGTATCCTATACTCTATCCTATCCTATCCTCTATCGTATCCTATCCTGTATCCTATCCTGTCCTCTATCTTATCCTATCCTCTATCCTATCTTATCCTCTATCCAATCCTATCCTCTATCCTATCCTATCCTCTATCCTATCCCATCATCAATCCTATCCTTTCGTCTATACTATCCTCTATCCTATCCTATCCTCTTACTTATCCTATCTTCTATCCAATCCCATCCTCTATCCTATCCTTTCCTCTATCCTATCCTATCCTCTATTCTATCCTATCCTCTTACTTATCCTATCCTCTATCCTATCCTATCCTCTATCCTATCCTATCCTCTATACAATCCTATCCTCTATCCTATCCTATCCTCTATCCTATCCCATCATCAATCCTATCCTTTCGCCTATACTATCCTCTATCCTATCCTATCCTCTTACTTATCCTATCCTCTATCCTATCCTATCCTCTATCCTATCCTATCCTATCCTATCCTCTATCCTATCCTATACTCTATCCTATCCTATCCTCTATCGTATCCTATACTCTATCCTATCCTATCCTGTATCGTATCCTATCCTCTATCCTATCCTGTCCTCTATCTTATCCTATCCTCTGTCCTATCTTATCCTCTATCCAATCCTATCCTCTATCCTATCCTTTCCTCTATCCTATCCTATCCTCTATTCTATCCTATCCTCTTACTTATCCTATCCTCTATCCTATCCTATCCTCTATCCTATCCTATCCTCTATCCAATCCTATCCTCTATCCTATCCTATCCTCTTACTTATCCTATCCTCTATCCTATCCTATCCTCTATCCTATCCTATCCTCTATCCAATCCTATCCTCTATCCTATCCTATCTTCTATTATATCCCATCATCAATCTTATCCTTTCGTCTATACTATCCTCTATCCTATCCTATCCTCTTACTTATCCTATCCTCTATCCTATCCTATCCTCTATCCTATCCTATCCTCTATCCAATCCTATCCTCTATCCTATCCTATCCTCTATCCTATCCCATCATCAATCCTATCCTTTCGCCTATACTATCCTCTATCCTATCCTATCCTCTTACTTATCCTATCCTCTAGCCTATCCTATCCTCTATCATATCCTATCCTCTATCCAATCCTATCCTCTATCCTATCCTATCCTCTTACTTATCCTATCCTCTATCCTATCCTATCCTCTATCCTTTCCTATACTCTATCCTATCCTATCCTCTATCGTATCCTATACTCTATCCTATCCTATCCTCTATCGTATCCTATCCTCTATCCTATCCTGTCCTCTATCTTATCCTATCCTCTATCCTATCTTATCCTCTATCCAATCCTATCCTCTATCCTATCCTTTCCTCTATCCTATCCTATCATCTATTCTATCCTATCCTCTTACTTATCCTATCCTCTATCCTATCCTATCCTCTATCCTATTCTATCCTCTATCCTATCCCATCATCAATCCTATCCTTTCGTCTATACTATCCTCTATCCTATCCTATCCTCTTACTTATCCTATCCTCTATCCTATCCTATCCTCTATCCTATCCTATCCCTATCCTATCCTATCCTCTATCCTATCCTATCCTCTATCCTATCCTGTCCTCTATCCTATCCTATCCTCTATCCTATCCTATCCTATCCTCTATCCTATCAAATCCACTATCCTATCCTCTATCCTATCCTATCATCTATCCTCTATCCTATCCTATCCTCTATTCTATCCTATCCTCTATCCTATCCTATCCTCTATCCTATCCTATCTTCTATCCTATCCTATCAAATCCCCTATCCTATCCTCTATCCTATTAAATCCCCTATCCTATCCTCTATCCTATCCTATCCTGTATCCTATCCAATCCTCTATCCTATCCTATCCTCTATCCTATCCTATCCTGTAACCTATCCAATCCTCTATCCTATCCTATCCTCTATCCTATCCTATCCTCTATCCTATCCTATCCTCTATCCTATCCTATCCTCTATCCTATCCTATCTTCTATCCTATCCTATCCTCTATCATATTCTATCCTCTATCCTATCCAATCCTCTATCCTATCCTATCGTCTATCCTATCCTATCACCTATCCTCAATCCTATCCTTTCCTGTATCCTAGCCAATCTTCTATCTTATCCTGTCCTCTATCCTATCCTATCCTCTATCCTATCCTATCCTCTATCCTATCCTATCGTCTATCCTATCCTCTATCCTATCCTATCCTCTATCCTATCCTATCCTCTATCCTATCCTATCCTCTATCCTATCCTATCCTCTATCCTATCCTATCCTCTATCCTATCCTATCCTCTATCCTATCCTATCCTCTATCCTATCCTATCCTATCCTCTATCCTCTATCCTATCCTATCCTCTATCCTATCCTATCCTCTATCCTATCCTATCCTATCCTCTATCCTATCAAATCCACTATCCTATCCTCTAACCTATCCTATCATCTATCCACTATCCTATCCAATCCTCTATCCTATCCTCTATCCTATCCACTATCCTATCCTCTATCCTATCCTATCCTCTATCCTATCCTATCCTCTATCCTATCCTATCCTCTATCCTATCCTATCCTCTATCCTATCCTATGCTCTATCCTATCCTATTCCCTATCCTATCCTATCCTCTATCCTATCCTATCCTCTATCCTATCCTGTCCTCTATCCTATCCTATCCTCTATCCTATCCTATCCTATCCTCTATCCTATCAAATCCACTATCCTATCCTCTATCCTATCGTATCACCTATCCTCAATCCTATCCTTTCCTGTATCCTAGCCAATCTTCTATCTTATCCTGTCCTCTATCCTATCCTATCCTCTATCCTATCCTATCCTCTATCCTATCCTATCCTCTATCCTATCCTATCGTCTATCCTATCCTCTATCCTATCCTATCCTCTATCCTATCCTATCCTCTATCCTATCCTATCCTCTATCCTATCCTATCCTCTATCCTATCCTATCCTATCCTCTATCCTCTATCCTATCCTATCCTCTATCCTATCCTATCCTCTATCCTATCCTATCCTCTATCCTATCCTATCCTCTATCCTATCCTATCCTATCCTCTATCCTATCAAATCCACTATCCTATCCTCTAACCTATCCTATCATCTATCCACTATCCTATCCAATCCTCTATCCTATCCTCTATCCTATCCACTATCCTATCCTCTATCCTATCCTATCCTCTATCCTATCCTATCCTCTATCCTATCCTATCCTCTATCCTATCCTATCCTCTATCCTATCCTATGCTCTATCCTATCCTATTCCCTATCCTATCCTATCCTCTATCCTATCCTATCCTCTATCCTATCCTGTCCTCTATCCTATCCTATCCTCTATCCTATCCTATCCTATCCTCTATCCTATCAAATCCACTATCCTATCCTCTATCCTATCGTATCACCTATCCTCAATCCTATCCTTTCCTGTATCCTAGCCAATCTTCTATCTTATCCTTGCCTCTATCCTATCCTATCCTCCATCCTATCCTATCCTCTATCCTATCCTATCCTCTATCCTATCCTATCCTGTATCCTATCCTATCCTCTATCCTATCCTATCTTCTATCCTATCCTATCCTGTATCCAATCCAATCCTCTATCCTATCCTATCCTCTATCCTATCAAATCCCCTATCCTATCCTCTATCCTATCATATCCTGTATAATATCCAATCCTCTATCCTATCCTATCATGTATCCTATCCTATTCTCTATCCTATCCTATCCTCTATCCTATCCTCTATCCTATCCTCTATCCTATCCTCTATGCTATCCTCTATCCTATCCTCTATCCTATCCTCTATCCTATCCTATCCTCTGTCCTATCCTATCGTCTATCCTATCCTCTATCCTACCCGATTCTCTATCCTATCCTATCCTCTATCCTATCCTATCTTCTATCCTATCCTATCCTCTATCCTATCCTATCCTATCCTCTATCCTATCAAATCCACTATCCTATCCTCTAACCTATCCTATCATCTATCCACTATCCTATCCAATCCTCTATCCTATCCTCTATCCTATCCACTATCCTATCCTCTATCCTATCCTATCCTCTATCCTATCCTATCCTCTATCCTATCCTATCCTCTATCCTATCCTATGCTCTATCCTATCCTATTCCCTATCCTATCCTATCCTCTATCCTATCCTATCCTCTATCCTATCCTGTCCTCTATCCTATCCTATCCTCTATCCTATCCTATCCTATCCTCTATCCTATCAAATCCACTATCCTATCCTCTATCCTATCGTATCACCTATCCTCAATCCTATCCTTTCCTGTATCCTAGCCAATCTTCTATCTTATCCTGTCCTCTATCCTATCCTATCCTCTATCCTATCCTATCCTCTATCCTATCCTATCCTATCCTCTATCCTATCCTATCCTCTATCCTATCCTATCGTCTATCCTATCCTCTATCCTATCCTATCCTCTATCCTATCCTATCCTCAATCCTATCCTTTCCTGTATCCTAGCCAATCTTCTATCTTATCCTGTCCTCTATCCTATCCTATCCTCTATCCTATCCTATCCTCTATCCTATCCTATCCTCTATCCTATCCTATCCTCTATCCTATCCTATCGTCTATCCTATCCTCTATCCTATCCTATCCTCTATCCTATCCTATCCTCTATCCTATCCTATCCTGTATCCTATCCTATCCTCTATCCTATCCTATCTTCTATCCTATCCTATCCTGTATCCAATCCAATCCTCTATCCTATCCTATCCTCTATCCTATCAAATCCCCTATCCTATCCTCTATCCTATCATATCCTGTATCCTATCCAATCCTCTATCCTATCCTATCATGTATCCTATCCTATTCTCTATCCTATCCTATCCTCTATCCTATCCTCCACCCTATCCTCTATCCTATCCTCTATCCTATCCTCTATCCTATCCTCTATCCTATCCTATCCTCTGTCCTATCCTATCGTCTATCCTATCCTCTATCCTACCCGATTCTCTATCCTATCCTATCCTCTATCCTATCCTATCTTCTATCCTATACTATCCTCTATCCTATCAAATCCCCTATCCTATCCTCTATCCTATCCGATCCTCTATCCTATCAAATCCCCTATCCTATCCTCTGTACTATCCTATCCTATATCCTATCCTATCATCCATCCTCAATCCTATCCTTTCCTGTATCCTATCCAATCCTCTATCCTATCCTATCCTCTATCCTATCCTGTCCTCTATCCTATCCTATCCTCTATCCTATCCTCTATCCTATCCTCTATTCTATCCTCTATCCTATCCTCTATCCTATCCTCTATCCTAGCCTATCATCTATCCTATCCTATCCAATCCCCTATCCTATGCTCTATCCTATCCTACCCTCTATAATATCGTATACTCTATCATATCCTATCCTCTATCCTATCCTCTATCCTATCCTATCCTCTATCCTATCCTATCCTCTATCCTATCCAATCCTCTGTCCTATCCTATCGTCTATCCTATCCTCTATCCTACCCGATTCTCTATCCTATGCTATCCTCTATCCTATCCTATCTTCTATCCTATACTATCCTCTATCCTATCAAATCCCCTATCCTATCCTCTATCCTATCCGATCCTCTATCCTATCAAATCCCCTATCCTATCCTCTGTACTATCCTATCCTATATCCTATCCTATCATCCATCCTCAATCCTATCCTTTCCTGTATCCTATCCAATCCTCTATCCTATCCTATCTTCTATCCTATCCTGTCCTCTATCCTATCCTATCCTCTATCCTATCCTCTATCCTATCCTCTATTCTATCCTCTATCCTATCCTCTATCCTATCCTCTATCCTAGCCTATCATCTATCCTATCCTATCCAATCCCCTATCCTATGCTCTATCCTATCCTACCCTCTATAATATCGTATACTCTATCATATCCTATCCTCTATCCTATCCTATCCTCTATCCTATCCTATCCTCTATCCTATCCAATCCTCTATCCTATCCTATCATCTATCCTATCCTATTCTCTATCCTATCCTATTCTCTATCCTATCCTATCCTCTATCCTATCCTCTATCCTATCCTCTATCCTATCCTCTATCCTATCCTCTATCCTATCCTCTATCCTATCCTATCCTCTGTCCTATCCTATCGTCTATCCTATCCTCTATCCTATCCGATCCTCTATCCTATCCTATCCTCTATCCTATCCTATCTTCTATCCTATCCTATCCTCTATCCTATCAAATCCCCTATCCTATCCTCTATCCTATCCTATCCTCTATCCTATCCTATCCTCTATCCTATCCTATCCTCTATCCTATCCTATCCTCTATCCTATCCTATCCTCTATCCTATCCTCAATCCTATCCTCTATCCTATCCTATCCTCTGTCCTATCCTATCGTCTATCCTATCCTCTATCCTATCCGATCCTCTATCCTATCCTATCCTCTATCCTATCCTATCTTCTATCCTATACTATCCTCTATCCTATCAAATCCCCTATCCTATCCTCTATCCTATCCGATCCTCTATCCTATCAAATCCCCTATCCTATCCTCTGTACTATCCTATCCTATATCCTATCCTATCATACATCCTCAATCCTATCCTTTCCTGTATCCTATCCAATCCTCTATCCTATCCTATCCTCTATCCTATCCTGTCCTCTATCCTATCCTATCCTCTATCCTATCCTGTCCTCTATCCTATCCTATCCTCTATCCTATCCTCTATCCTATCCTCTAACCTAGCCTATCCTCTATCCTATCCTATCCAATCCCCTATCCTATGCTCTATCCTATCCTACCCTCTATAATATCGTATACTCTATCATATCCTATCCTCTATCCTATCCTCTATCCTATCCTCTATCCTATCCTCTATCCTATCCTCTATCCTATCCTCTATCCTATCCTATCCTCTGTCCTATCCTATCGTCTATCCTATCCTCTATCCTATCCGATCCTCTATCCTATCCTATCCTCTATCCTATCCTATCTTCTATCCTATCCTATCCTCTATCCTATCAAATCCCCTATCCTATCCTCTATCCTATCCTATCCTCTATCCTATCCTATCCTCTATCCTATCCTATCCTCTATCCTATCCTGTCCTCTATCCTATCCTATCCTCTATCCTATCCTATCCTCTATCCTATCCTATCCTCTATCCTATCCTATCCTCTATCCTATCCTATCCTATCCTCTATCCTATCAAATCCACTATCCTATCATCTATCCTCTATCCTATCCAATCCTCTATCCTATCCTCTATCATATCCACTATCCTATCCTCTATCCTATCCTATCCTCTATCCTATCCTATCCTCTATCCTATCCAATCCTCTGTCCTATCCTATCGTCTATCCTATCCTCTATCCTACCCGATTCTCTATCCTATGCTATCCTCTATCCTATCCTATCTTCTATCCTATACTATCCTCTATCCTATCAAATCCCCTATCCTATCCTCTATCCTATCCGATCCTCTATCCTATCAAATCCCCTATTCTATCCTCTGTACTATCCTATCCTATATCCTATCCTATCATCCATCCTCAATCCTATCCTTTCCTGTATCCTATCCAATCCTCTATCCTATCCTATCCTCTATCCTATCCTGTCCTCTATCCTATCCTATCCTCTATCCTATCCTCTATCCTATCCTCTATTCTATCCTCTATCCTATCCTCTATCCTATCCTCTATCCTAGCCTATCATCTATCCTATCCTATCCAATCCCCTATCCTATGCTCTATCCTATCCTACCCTCTATAATATCGTATACTCTATCATATCCTATCCTCTATCCTATCCTCTATCCTATCCTATCCTCTATCCTATCCTATCCTCTATCCTATCCAATCCTCTATCCTATCCTATCCTGTATCCTATCCAATCCTCTATCCTATCCTATCATCTATCCTATCCAATCATCTATCCTATCCTATCCTCTACCCTATCATATCCTCTATCCTATAATATCCTCTATCCTATCCTATCCTCTATCCAATCCTCTATCCTATCCTATCCTCTATTCTATCCTATCAACTATCCTATCAAATCCCCTATCCTATCCTCTATCCTATTAAATCCCCCATCCTATCCTCTATCCTATCCTATCCTGTATCCTATCCAATCCTCTATCCTATCCTATCCTATCCTCTATCCTATCCTATCCTGTATCCTATCCAATCCTCTATCCTATCCTATCCTCTATCCTATCCTATCCTCTATCCTATCCCATCCCCTATCCTATCCCATCCTCTATCCTATCCTATCCTCTATCCTATCCTATCCTCTATCCTATCCAATCCTCTATCCTATCCTATCGTCTATCCTATCCTATCATCTATCCTCAATCCTATCCTTTCCTGTATCCTAGCCAATCTTCTATCTTAACCGGTCCTCTATCCTATCCTATCCTCTATCCTATCCTATCCTCTATCCTATCCTATCCTATCGTCTATCCTATCGTCTATCCTATCCTATCCTCTATCCTATCCTATCCTCTATCCTATCCTATCCTCTATCCTATCCTATCCTCTATCCTATCCTATCTTCTATCCTATCCTATCCTCTATCCTATCCTATCCTCTATCCTATCCTATCCTCTATCCTATCCTATCCTCTATCCTATCCTATCCTCTATCCTATCCTATCCTCTATCCTATCCTATCTTCTATCCTATCCTATCCTGTATCCAATCCAATCCTCTATCCTATCCTATCCTCTATCCTATCAAATCCCCTATCCTATCCTCTATCCTATCATATCCTGTATCCTATCCAATCCTCTATCCTATCCTATCATGTATCCTATCCTATTCTCTATCCTATCCTATCCTCTATCCTATCCTCTATCCTATCCTCTATCCTAGCCTATCATCTATCCTATCCTATCCAATCCCCTATCCTATGCTCTATCCTATCCTACCCTCTATAATATCGTATACTCTATCATATCCTATCCTCTATCCTATCCTCTATCCTATCCTATCCTCTATCCTATCCTATCCTCTATCCTATCCAATCCTCTATCCTATCCTATCCTGTATCCTATCCAATCCTCTATCCTATCCTATCATCTATCCTATCCAATCATCTATCCTATCCTATCCTCTACCCTATCATATCCTCTATCCTATAATATCCTCTATCCTATCCTATCCTCTATCCAATCCTCTATCCTATCCTATCCTCTATTCTATCCTATCAACTATCCTATCAAATCCCCTATCCTATCCTCTATCCTATTAAATCCCCCATCCTATCCTCTATCCTATCCTATCCTGTATCCTATCCAATCCTCTATCCTATCCTATCCTATCCTCTATCCTATCCTATCCTGTATCCTATCCAATCCTCTATCCTATCCTATCCTCTATCCTATCCTATCCTCTATCCTATCCCATCCCCTATCCTATCCCATCCTCTATCCTATCCTATCCTCTATCCTATCCTATCCTCTATCCTATCCAATCCTCTGTCCTATCCTATCGTCTATCCTATCCTCTATCCTACCCGATTCTCTATCCTATGCTATCCTCTATCCTATCCTATCTTCTATCCTATACTATCCTCTATCCTATCAAATCCCCTATCCTATCCTCTATCCTATCCGATCCTCTATCCTATCAAATCCCCTATTCTATCCTCTGTACTATCCTATCCTATATCCTATCCTATCATCCATCCTCAATCCTATCCTTTCCTGTATCCTATCCAATCCTCTATCCTATCCTATCCTCTATCCTATCCTGTCCTCTATCCTATCCTATCCTCTATCCTATCCTCTATCCTATCCTCTATTCTATCCTCTATCCTATCCTCTATCCTATCCTCTATCCTAGCCTATCATCTATCCTATCCTATCCAATCCCCTATCCTATGCTCTATCCTATCCTACCCTCTATAATATCGTATACTCTATCATATCCTATCCTCTATCCTATCCTCTATCCTATCCTATCCTCTATCCTATCCTATCCTCTATCCTATCCAATCCTCTATCCTATCCTATCCTGTATCCTATCCAATCCTCTATCCTATCCTATCATCTATCCTATCCAATCATCTATCCTATCCTATCCTCTACCCTATCATATCCTCTATCCTATAATATCCTCTATCCTATCCTATCCTCTATCCAATCCTCTATCCTATCCTATCCTCTATTCTATCCTATCAACTATCCTATCAAATCCCCTATCCTATCCTCTATCCTATTAAATCCCCCATCCTATCCTCTATCCTATCCTATCCTGTATCCTATCCAATCCTCTATCCTATCCTATCCTATCCTCTATCCTATCCTATCCTGTATCCTATCCAATCCTCTATCCTATCCTATCCTCTATCCTATCCTATCCTCTATCCTATCCCATCCCCTATCCTATCCCATCCTCTATCCTATCCTATCCTCTATCCTATCCTATCCTCTATCCTATCCAATCCTCTATCCTATCCTATCGTCTATCCTATCCTATCATCTATCCTCAATCCTATCCTTTCCTGTATCCTAGCCAATCTTCTATCTTAACCGGTCCTCTATCCTATCCTATCCTCTATCCTATCCTATCCTATCGTCTATCCTATCGTCTATCCTATCCTATCCTCTATCCTATCCTATCCTCTATCCTATCCTATCCTCTATCCTATCCTATCCTCTATCCTATCCTATCTTCTATCCTATCCTCTCCTGTATCCTATCCAATCCTCTATCCTATCCAATCCTCTATCCTATCAAATCCCCTATCCTATCCTCTATCCTATCCTATCCTCTATCCTATCCTATCCTCTATCCTATCCTATCCTCTATCCTATCCTATCCTATCCTCTATCCTATCAAATCCACTATCCTATCCTCTATCCTATCCTATCATCTATCCTCTATCCTATCCAATCCTCTATCCTATCCTCTATCCTTTCCACTATCCTATCCTCTATCCTATCCTATCCTATCGTCTATCCTATCCTCTATCCTATCCTATCCTCTATCCTATCCTATCCTCTATCCTATCCTATCCTCTATCCTATCCTATCTTCTATCCTATCCTATCCTGTATCCAATCCAATCCTCTATCCTATCCTATCCTCTATCCTATCAAATCCCCTATCCTATCCTCTATCCTATCATATCCTGTATCCTATCCAATCCTCTATCCTATCCTATCATGTATCCTATCCTATTCTCTATCCTATCCTATCCTCTATCCTATCCTCTATCCTATCCTCTATCCTATCCTATCCTCTGTCCTATCCTATCGTCTATCCTATCCTCTATCCTATCCGATCCTCTATCCTATCCTATCCTCTATCCTATCCTTTCCTCTATGCTATCCCATCCTCTATCCTATACTACGCTCAATCCTATTCTATCCTCTATCCTATCCTATCCTCTATCCTATCCTATCCTCAATCCTATCCTTTCCTCTATCCTATCCTATCCTCTATGCTATCCCATCCTCTATCCTATCCTATCCTCTATCCTATCCTATCATCTATCCTATCCTATCCTCTATCCTATGCTCTATCCTCAATCCTATCCTCTATCCTATCCTATCCTCTATCCTATCCTATACTCTATCCTATCGTATACTCTATCCTATCCTCTATCCTATCCTATAATGTATCCTATCCTATCCTCTATCCTATCCTATCCTCTATCCTATGCTATCCTCAATCCTATCCTATCCTCTATGCTATCCCATCCTCTATCCTATCCTATGCTCTATGCTATCCCATCCTCTATCCTATACTATGCTCTATCCTATCCTATCCTCTATCCTATCCTATCCTTTATAATATCCTATCCTCAATCCTATCCTATCCTGTATCCTATCCTATCCTCTATGCTATACCATCCTCTATCCTATCCTATCCTCTATCCTATCCTATCCTCTATACTATCCTATCATCTATCCTATCCTATACTCTATCCTATCCTATCCTATCCAATCCCCTATCCTATCCTCAATCCTATCCTATCCTCTATCCTATCCTATCTGCTATCCTATCCTATCCTCTATCCTATCCTATGCTCTATGCTATCCCATCCTCTATCCTATCCTATGCTCTATCCTCAATCCTATTCTCTATCCTATCATATCCTCTATCCTATCCTATCCTCTATCCTATCCTATCCTCTATCCTATCCTATACTCTATCCTATCGTATACTCTATCCTATCGTATACTCTATCCTATCCTCTATCCTATCCTATCCTCTATCCTATCCTCTCCTCTATTCTATCGTTTCCTCTATCCTAACCTATCCTCTATTCTATCCTATCCTCCATCGTCTCCTGTCCTCTATCATATCCAATCCCCTATCCTATCCTCTATCGTCTCCTATCCTCTATCCTATCCTATCCTCTATCCTATCCTCTCCTCTATTCTATCGTTTCCTCTATCCTAACCTATCCTCTATTCTATCCTATCCTCCATCGTCTCCTGTCCTCTATCCTATCCAATCCCCTATCCTATCCTCTATCGTCTCCTATCCTCTATCCAATCCAATCCCCTATCGGATCCTCTATCCTATCCTATCCTCTATCCTATCCTATACTCTATCCTATCCTATCCTATCCAATCCCCTATCCTATCCTCAATCCTATCCTATCCTCTATCCTATCCTATCCCCAATCCTATCCTATCCTCTATCCTATCATATCCTCTATCCTATCCTATCCTCAATCCTATCCTATCCTCTATCCTATCCTATCTGCTATCCTATCCTATCCTCTATCCTATCCTATGCTCTATGCTATCCCATCCTCTATCCTATCCTATGCTCTATCCTCAATCCTATTCTCTATCCTATCATATCCTCTATCCTATCCTATACCCTATCCTATCCTATCCTCTATACTATCCTATCCTCTATCCTCAATCCTATTCTCTATCCTACCCTATCCTCTATCCTTTCCTATACTCTAACCTATCCTATCCAATCCCCTATCCTATCCTCTATTCGACCCTATCCTCTATCCTATCGTATCCTCTATACTATCGTATCCTCTATCCTATCGTGTCCTCGATCCTATAATATCATCCATCCTATCCTATTCTCTATCCTACCCTATCCTATCCTCTATCCTTTCCTATCCTCAATCCTATCTTATCCTCTCTCCTATCCTATCCGCTATCCTATCCTCTATCCTATCCTATCCTCTATCCTATCCTATACTGTATCCTATCCTATTCCCTATCCTATCCTACCCTCTATCCTATGCTATCCTCAATCCTATCCTATCCTCTATCCTATCCTATCCTCTATGCTATCCCATCCTCTATCCTATCCTATGCTCTATCCTCAATCCTATTCTCTATCCTATCCTATACTCTATCCTATCCTATACTCTATCCTATCCTATCCTATCCAATCCCCTATCCTATCCTCAATCCTATCCTATCCTCTATCCTATTCTATCCTCTATGCTATCCCATCCTCTATCCTATCCTATGCTCTATCCTCAATCCTATTCTCTATCCTACCCTATCCTCTATCCTATCCTATACTCTATCCTATCCTATCCTATCCAATCCCCTATCCTATCCTCAATCCTATCCTATCCTCTATCCTATCCTATCCCCAATCCTATCCTATCCTCTATCCTATCCTATCCTCTATCCTATCCTATCCTCAATCCTATCCTATCCTCTATCCTATCCTATCTGCTATCATATCCTATCCTCTATCCTATCCTATGCTCTATGCTATCCTATCCTCCATCGTCTCCTGTCCTCTATCCTATCCAATCCCCTATCCTATCCTCTATCGTCTCCTATCCTCTATCCAATCCAATCCCCTATCGGATCCTCTATCCTATCCTATCCTATACCCTATCCTATACTCTATCCTATCCTATCCTATCCTCTATCCTATCCTATCCCCAATCCTATCCTATCCTCTATCCTATCCTATCCTCTATCCTATCCTATCCTCAATCCTATCCTATCCTCTATCCTCTATCCTATCCTATCTGCTATCATATCCTATCCTCTATCCTATCCTATGCTCTATGCTATCCCATCCTCTATCCTATCCTATGCTCTATCCTCAATCCTATTCTCTATCCTATCATATCCTCTATCATATCCTATACCCTATCCTATCCTATCCTCTATACTATCCTATCCTCTATCCTATCCTATACTCTATCCTATCCTATCCTATCCAATCCCCTATCCTATCCTCAATAATATCCTATCCTCTATCCTATCCTATCCTCTATGCTATCCCATCCTATATCCTATCCTATGCTCTATCCTCAATCCTATTCTCTATCCTACCCTATCCTCTATCCTATCCTATACTCTAACCTATCCTATCCAATCCCCTATCCTATCCTCTATTTGACCCTATCCTCTATCCTATCGTATCCTCTATACTATCGTATCCTCTATCCTATCGTGTCCTCGATCCTATAATATCATTCATCCTATCCTGTTCTCTATCCTACCCTATCCTATCCTCTATCGTATCCTATCCTCTATCCTATCCTATCCTCTATCGTATCCTATCCGCTATCGTCTCCTGTCCTCTATCCTGTCCGATCCCCTATCCTATTCTCTATCGTCAACTATCCTATATCCTATCCAATCCCCTATCCGATCCTCTATATTATCCTCTTTACTATCCTGTTCTCTATCCTATCCTATCCTCTATCCTATCCTAGCCTCTATCGTATCCTATCCTCTATCCTATCCAATCTTCTATCCTATCCTCTATCCTATCCTATCCTCTATCCTATGCTACCCTCTCTCCTATCCTATCCTCTAGCCTATCCTATCCTCTATCCTATCCTATCCTCTATCCTATCCTTTCCTCTATCCTATCCTATCCTCTATTCTATCCTATCCTCCATCGTCTCCTGTCCTCTATCCTATCCAATCCCCTATCCTATCCTCTGTCGTCTCCTATCCTCTATCCTATCCAATCCCCTATCGGATCCTCTATCCTCTATCCTATCCAATCCCCTATCGGATCCTCTATCCTATCCTATCCTCAATCCTATCCTATCCTCAATCCTATCCTATCCTCTATCCTATCCTATCCTCTATGCTATCCCATCCTCTATCCTATACTATGCTCTATCCTATCCTATCCTCTATCCTATCCTATCCTCTATCCTATCCTATCCTCAATCCTGTCCTATCCTCTATCCTATCCTATCCTCTATGCTATCCCATCCTCTATCCTATCCTATCCTCTATCCTATCCTATCCTCTATCCTATGCTCTATCCTCAATCCTATCCTCTATCCTATCCTATCCTCTATCCTACCCTATCCTCTATCCTATCCTATACTCTAACCTATCCTATCCAATCCCCTATCCTATCCTCTATTTGACCCTATCCTCTATCCTATCGTATCCTCTATACTATCGTATCCTCTATCCTATCGTGTCCTCGATCCTATAATATCATCCATCCTATCCTGTTCTCTATCCTACCCTATCCTATCCTCTATCGTATCCTATCCTCTATCCTATCCTATCCTCTATCGTATCCTATCCGCTATCGTCTCCTGTCCTCTATCCTGTCCGATCCCCTATCCTATTCTCTATCGTCAACTATCCTATATCCTATCCAATCCCCTATCCGATCCTCTATATTATCCTCTTTACTATCCTGTTCTCTATCCTATCCTATCCTCTATCCTATCCTAGCCTCTATCGTATCCTATCCTCTATCCTATCCAATCTTCTATCCTATCCTCTATCCTATCCTATCCTCTATCCTATGCTACCCTCTCTCCTATCCTATCCTCTAGCCTATCCTATCCTCTATCCTATCCTATCCTCTATCCTACCCTATCCTGTATGCTATCCCATCCTCTATCCTATCCTATGCTCTATCCTCAATCCTATTTTCTATCCTATCATATCCTCTATCCTATCCTATACCCTATCCTATCCTCTCCTCTATACTATCCTATCATCTATCCTATCCTATACTCTATCCTATCCTATCCTATCCAATCCCCTACCCTATCCTCAATCCTATCCTATCCTCTATCCTATCCTATCCTCTATCCTATCCTATCCTCTATCCTATCGTATACTCTATCCTATAGTATACTCTATCCTATCGTATACTCTATCCTATCCTCTATCCTATCCTATCCTCTATCCTATCCTATCCTCTATTCTATCCTTTCCTCTATCCTAACCTATCCTCTATTCTATCCTATCCTCCATCGTCTCCTGTCCTCTACCATATCCAATCGCCTATCCTATCCTCTATCGTCTCCTATCCTCTATCCTATCCAATCCCCTATCGGATCCTCCATCCTATCCTATCCTCTATCCTATCCTATCCCCAATCCTATCCTATCCTCTATCCTATCCTATCCTCTATCCTATCCTATCCTCAATCCTATCCTATCCTCTATCCTATCCTATCCTCTATCCTATCCTATCCTCAATCCTATATTATCCTCTCTCCTATCCTATCCTCTATCCTATCCTCTATCCTATCCTATCCTCTATCCTATTCTATCCTCTATGCTATCCCATCCTCTATCCTATCCTATGCTCTATCCTCAATCCTATTCTTTATCCTATCATATCCTCTATCCTATCCTATACCCTACCCTATCCTATGCTCTATCCTCAATCCTATTCTCTATCCTATCCTATACTCTATCCTATCCTATCCTATCCAATCCCCTATCCTATCCTCAATCCTATCCTATCCTCTATCCTATTCTATCCTCTATGCTATCCCATCCTCTATCCTATCCTATGCTCTACCCCCAATCCTATTCTCTATCCTACCCTATCCTCTATCCTATCCTATACTCTAACCTATCCTATCCTCTATCCTATCCTATACTCTAACCTATCCTATCCTCTATCCTATGCTATCCTCAATCCTATCCTATCCTCTATCCTATCCTATCCTCTATGCTATCCCATCCTCTATCCTATCCTATGCTCTATCCTCAATCCTATTCTCTATCCTATCATATCCTTTATCCTATCCTATACCCTATCCTATCCTATCCTCTATACTATCCTATCATCTATCCTATCCTATACTCTATCCTATCCTATCCTATCCAATCCCCTACCCTATCCTCAATCCTATCCTATCCTCTATCCTATCCTATCCTCTATCCTATCCTATCCTCTATCCTATCGTATACTCTATCCTATCGTATACTCTATCCTATCGTATACTCTATCCTATCCTCTATCCTATCCTATCCTCTATCCTATCCTATCCTCTATTCTATCCTTTCTTCTATCCTAACCTATCCTCTATTCTATCCTATCCTCCATCGTCTCCTGTCCTCTATCATATCCAATCCCCTATCCTATCCTCTATCGTCTCCTATCCTCTATCCTATCCAATCCCCTATCGGATCCTCCATCCTATCCTATCCTCTATCCTATCCTATCCCCAATCCTATCCTATCCTCGATCCTATCCTATCCTCTATCCTATCCTATCCTCAATCCTATCCTATCCTCTATCCTATCCTATCCTCTATCCTATCCTATCCTCACTCCTATCTTATCCTCTCTCCTATCCTATCCTCTATCCTATCCTCTATCCTATCCTATCCTCTATCCTATCCTATACTGTATCCTATCCTATCCTCTATCGTATCCTATCCTCTATCCTATGCTATCCTCTATCGTATCCTATCCGCTATCGTCTCCTGTCCTCTATCCTGTCCAATCCCCTATCCTATTCTCTATCGTCAACTATCCTATATCCTATCCAATCCCCTATCCGATCCTCTATATTATCCTCTTTACTATCCTGTCCTCTATCATATCCAATCCCCTATCCTATCCTCTATCCTATCCAATCCCCTATCGGATCCTCCATCCTATCCTATCCTCTATCCTATCCTATCCCCAATCCTATCCTATCCTCTATCCTATCCTATCCTCTATCCTATCCTATCCCCAATCCTATCCTATCCTCTATCCTATCCTATCCTCTCTCCTATCCTATCCTCAATCCTATCCTATCCTCTATCCTATCCTATCTGCTATCCTATCCTATCCTCTATCCTATCCTATGCTCTATTCTATCCTATCCTCCATCGTCTCCTGTCCTCTATCCTATCCAATCCCCTATCCTATAATCTATCCTATCCAATCCCCTATCGGATCCTCTATCCTATCCTATCCTCTATCCTATCCTATTCTCAATCCTATCTTATCCTCTCTCCTATCCTATCCTCTATCCTATCTTCTATCCTATCCTATCCTCTATCCTATCCTATACTGTATCCTATCCTATCCTCTATCCTATCCTATTCTCAATCCTATCTTATCCTCTCTCCTATCCTATCCTCTATCCTATCTTCTATCCTATCCTATCCTCTATCCTATCCTATACTGTATCCTATCCTATCCTCTATCCTATCCTATCCTCTATCCTATGCTATCCTCAATCCTATCCTATCCACTATCCTATTCTATCCTCTATGCTATCCCATCCTCTATCTTATCCTATGCTCTATCCTCAATCCTATTCTCTATCCTATCCTATACTCTATCCTATCTTATCCTATCCAATCCCCTATCCTATCCTCAATCCTATCCTATCCTCTATCCTATCCTATCCTCTATGCTATCCCATCCTCCATCCTATCCTATCCTCTATCCTATCCTATCCCCAATCCTACGCTATACTCTATCCTATCCTATCCTCTATCCTATCCTATCCTCAATCCTATCCTATCCTCTATCCTATCCTATCCTCTATGCTATCCCATCCTCTATCCTATCCTATGCTCTATCCTCAATCCTATTCTCTATCCTACCCTATCCTCTATCCTATCCTATACTCTAACCTATCCTATCCAATCCCCTATCCTACCCTCTATTCGACCCTATCCTCTATCCTATCGTATCCTCTATACTATCGTATCCTCTATCCTATCCTATACCCTATCCTATCCTATGCTCTATTCTATCCTATCCTCCATCGTCTCCTGTCCTCTATCCTATCCAATCCCCTATCCTATCCTCTATCCTATCCAATCCCCTATCGGATCCTCTATCCTATCCTATCCTCTATCCTATCCTATTCTCAATCCTATCTTATCCTCTCTCCTATCCTATCCTCTATCCTATCCTCTATCCTATCCTCTATCCTATCCTATCCTCTATCCTATCCTATACTGTATCCTATCCTATCCTCTATCCTATCCTATCCTCTATCCTATGCTATCCTCAATCCTATCCTATCCACTATCCTATTCTATCCTCTATGCTATCCCATCCTCTATCCTATCCTATGCTCTATCCTCAATCCTATTCTCTATCCTATCATATCCTCTATCCTATCCTATACCCTATCCTATCCTATGCTCTATCCTCAATCCTATTCTCTATCCTATCCTATACTCTATCCTATCCTATCCTATCCAATCCCCTATCCTATCCTCAATCCTATCCTATCCTCTATCCTATCCTATCTTCTATCCTATCCTTTCCTCTATCCTAACCTATCCTCTATTCTATCCTATCCTCCATCGTCTCCTGTCCTATATCCTATCCAATCCCTTATCCTATCCTCTATCGTCTCCTATCCTCTATCCTATCCAATCACCTATCGGATCCTCTATCCTATCCTATCCTCAATCCTATCCTATCCTCAATCCTATCCTATCCTCTATCCTATCCTATCCTCTATGCTATCCCATCCTCTATCCTATACTATGCTCTATCCTATCATATCCTCTATCCTATCCTATCCTCTATCCTATCCTATCCTCAATCCTATCCTATCCTCTATCGTATCCTATCCTCTATGCTATCCCATCCTCTATCCTATCCTATCCTCTATGCTATCCTATCCTCTATCCTATCCTATCCTCTATCCTATCCTATCCTCTATCCTATGCTCTATCCTCAATCCTATCCTCTATCCTATCCTATCCTCTATCCTATCCTATGCTCTATCCTATCGTATACTCTATCCTATCCTCTATCCTATCCTATACTGTATCCTATCCTATCCTCTATCCTATCCTATCCTCTATCCTATGCTATCATTCAATCCTATCCTATCCTCTATCCTATCCTATCCTCTATGCTATCCCATCCTCTATCCTATCCTATGCTCTATCCTCAATCCTATTCTCTATCCTATCATATCCTCTATCCTATCCTATACCCTATCCTATCCTACCCTCTATACTATCCTATCATCTATCCTATCCTATACTCTATCCTATCCTATCCTATCCAATCCCCTATCCTATCCTCAATCCTATCCTATCCTCTATCCTATCCTATCCTCTATCCTATCCTATCCTTTATCCTATCCTATCCTCAATCCTATCCTATCCTCTATCCTATCCTATCCTCTATGCTATACCATCCTCTATCCTATCCTATCCTCTATCCTATCCTATCCTCTATACTATCCTATCATCTATCCTATCCTATACTCTATCCTATCCTATCCTATCCAATCCCCTATCCTATCCTCAATCCTATCCTATCCTCTATCCTATCCTATCCTCTATCCTATCCTATCCTCTATCCTATCCTATACTCTATCCTATCGTATACTCTATCCTATCGTATACTCTATCCTATCCTCTATCCTATCCTATCCTCTATCCTATCCTCTCCTCTATTCTATCGTTTCCTCTATCCTAACCCATCCTCTATTCTATCCTATCCTCCATCGTCTCCTGTCCTCTATCCTATCCAATCCCCTATCCTATCCTCTATCGTCTCCTATCCTCTATCCAATCCAATCCCCTATCGGATCCTCTATCCTATCCTATCCTCTATCCTATCCTATACTCTATCCTATCCTATCCTATCCAATCCCCTATCCTATCCTCAATCCTATCCTATCCTCTATCCTATCCTATCCCCAATCCTATCCTATCCTCTATCCTATCATATCCTCTATCCTATCCTATCCTCAATCCTATCCTATCCTCTATCCTATCCTATCTGCTATCCTATCCTATCCTCTATCCTATCCTATGCTCTATGCTATCCCATCCTCTATCCTATCCTATGCTCTATCCTCAATCCTATTCTCTATCCTATCATATCCTCTATCCTATCCTATCCTCTATCCTATCCTATCCTCTATCCTATCCTATACTCTATCCTATCGTATACTCTATCCTATCGTATACTCTATCCTATCCTCTATCCTATCCTATCCTCTATCCTATCCTCTCCTCTATTCTATCGTTTCCTCTATCCTAACCTATCCTCTATTCTATCCTATCCTCCATCGTCTCCTGTCCTCTATCCTATCCAATCCCCTATCCTATCCTCTATCGTCTCCTATCCTCTATCCAATCCAATCCCCTATCGGATCCTCTATCCTATCCTATCATCTATCCTATCCTATCCTCTATCCTATGCTCTATCCTCAATCCTATCCTCTATCCTATCCTATCCTCTATCCTATCCTATACTCTATCCTATCGTATACTCTATCCTATCCTCTATCCTATCCTATAATGTATCCTATCCTATCCTCTATCCTATCCTATCCTCTATCCTATGCTATCCTCAATCCTATCCTATCCTCTATGCTATCCCATCCTCTATCCTATCCTATGCTCTATGCTATCCCATCCTCTATCCTATACTATGCTCTATCCTATCCTATCCTCTATCCTATCCTATCCTTTATAATATCCTATCCTCAATCCTATCCTATCCTGTATCCTATCCTATCCTCTATGCTATACCATCCTCTATCCTATCCTATCCTCTATCCTATCCTATCCTCTATACTATCCTATCATCTATCCTATCCTATACTCTATCCTATCCTATCCTATCCAATCCCCTATCCTATCCTCAATCCTATCCTATCCTCTATCCTATCCTATCCTCTATCCTATCCTATCCTCTATCCTATCCTATACTCTATCCTATCGTATACTCTATCCTATCCTCTATCCTATCCTATCCTCTATCCTATCCTCTCCTCTATTCTATCGTTTCCTCTATCCTAACCTATCCTCTATTCTATCCTATCCTCCATCGTCTCCTGTCCTCTATCATATCCAATCCCCTATCCTATCCTCTATCGTCTCCTATCCTCTATCCTATCCTATCCTCTATCCTATCCTCTCCTCTATTCTATCGTTTCCTCTATCCTAACCTATCCTCTATTCTATCCTATCCTCCATCGTCTCCTGTCCTCTATCCTATCCAATCCCCTATCCTATCCTCTATCGTCTCCTATCCTCTATCCAATCCAATCCCCTATCGGATCCTCTATCCTATCCTATCCTCTATCCTATCCTATACTGTATCCTATCCTATCCTATCCAATCCCCTATCCTATCCTCAATCCTATCCTATCCTCTATCCTATCCTATCCCCAATCCTATCCTATCCTCTATCCTATCATATCCTCTATCCTATCCTATCCTCAATCCTATCCTATCCTCTATCATATCCTATCTGCTATCCTATCCTATCCTCTATCCTATCCTATGCTCTATGCTATCCCATCCTCTATCCTATCCTATGCTCTATCCTCAATCCTATTCTCTATCCTATCATATCCTCTATCCTATCCTATCCTCTATCCTATCCTATCCTCTATCCTATCCTATACTCTATCCTATCGTATACGCTATCCTATCGTATACTCTATCCTATCCTCTATCCTATCCTATCCTCTATCCTATCCTCTCCTCTATTCTATCGTTTCCTCTATCCTAACCTATCCTCTATTCTATCCTATCCTCCATCGTCTCCTGTCCTCTATCATATCCAATACCCTATCCTATCCTCTATCGTCTCCTATCCTCTATCCTATCCTATCCTCTATCCTATCCTCTATCCTATCCTATCCTCTATGCTATCCCATCCTCTATCCTATACTATGCTCTATCCTATCCTATCCTCTATCCTATCCTATCCTCTATCCTATCCTATCCTCAATCCTATCCTATCCTCTATCGTATCCTATCCTCTATGCTATCCCATCCTCTATCCTATCCTATCCTCTATCCTATCCTATCCTCTATCCTATCCTATCCTCTATCCTATCCTATCCTCTATCCTATGCTCTATCCTCAATCCTATCCTCTATCCTATCCTATCCTCTATCCTATCCTATGCTCTATCCTATCGTATACTCTATCCTATCCTCTATCCTATCCTATACTGTATCCTATCCTATCCTCTATCCTATCCTATCCTCTATCCTATGCTATCATTCAATCCTATCCTATCCTCTATCCTATCCTATCCTCTATGCTATCCCATCCTCTATCCTATCCTATGCTCTATCCTCAATCCTATTCTCTATCCTATCATATCCTCTATCCTATCCTATACCCTATCCTATCCTATCCTCTATACTATCCTATCATCTATCCTATCCTATACTCTATCCTATCCTATCCTATCCAATCCCCTATCCTATCCTCAATCCTATCCTATCCTCTATCCTATCCTATCCTCTATCCTATCCTATCCTCTATCCTATCCTATACTCTATCCTATCGTATACTCTATCCTATCGTATACTCTATCCTATCCTCTATCCTATCCTATCCTCTATCCTATCCTATCCTCTATTCTATCCTTTCCTCTATCCTAACCTATCCTCTATTCTATCCTATCCTCCATCGTCTCCTGTCCTCTATCATATCCAATCCCCTATCCTATCCTCTATCGTCTCCTATCCTCTATCCTATCCAATCCCCTATCGGATCCTCTATCCTATCCTATCCTCTATCCTATCCTATCCTCTATCCTATGCTATCCTCAATCCTATCCTATCCTCTATCCTATTCTATCCTCTATGCTATCCCATCCTCTATCCTATCCTATGCTCTATCCTCAATCCTATTCTCTATCCTATCATATGATCTATCCTATCCTATACCCTATCCTATCCTATGCTCTATCCTCAATCCTATTCTCTATCCTATCCTATACTCTATCCTATCCTATCCTATCCAATCCCCGATCCTATCCTCTATTCGACCATATCCTCTATCCTATCGTATCCTCTATACTATCGTATCCTCTATCCTATCGTGTCCTCCATCCTATAATATCATCCATCCTATCCTATTCTCTATCCTACCCTATCCTATCATCTACCGTATCCTATCCTCTATCCTATCCTATCCTCTATCGTATCCTATCCGCTATCGTCTCCTGTCCTCTATCCTGTCTAATCCCCTATCCTATTCTCTATCGTCAACTATCCTATATCCTATCCAATCCCCTATCCGATCCTCTATATTATCCTCTTTACTATCCTGTTCTCTATCCTATCCTATCCTCTATCCTATCCTAGCCTCTATCGTATCCTATCCTCTATCCTATCCAATCTTCTATCCTATCCTCTATCCTATCCTATCCTCTATCCTATGCTACCCTCTCTCCTATCCTATCCTCTAGCCTATCCTATCCTCTATCCTATCCTATCCTCTATCCTATCCTTTCCTCTATCCTATCCTATCCTCTATTCTATCCTATCCTCCATCGTCTCCTGTCCTCTATCCTATCCAATCCCCTATCCTATCCTCTGTCGTCTCCTATCCTCTATCCTATCCAATCCCCTATCGGATCCTCTATCCTATCCTATCCTCAATCCTATCCTATCCTCAATCCTATCCTATCCTCTATCCTATCCTATCCTCTATGCTATCCCATCCTCTATCCTATACTATGCTCTATCCTATCCTATCCTCTATCCTATCCTATCCTCTATCCTATCCTATCCTCAATCCTGTCCTATCCTCTATCCTATCCTATCCTCTATGCTATCCCATCCTCTATCCTATCCTATCCTCTATCCTATCCTATCCTCTATCCTATGCTCTATCCTCAATTCTATCCTCTATCCTATCCTATCCTCTATCCTATCCTATGCTCTATCCTATCGTATACTCTATCCTATCCTCTATCCTATCCTATACTGTATCCTATCCTATCCTCTATCCTATCCTATCCTCTATCCTATGCTATCCTCAATCCTATCCTATCCTCTATCCTACCCTATCCTGTATGCTATCCCATCCTCTATCCTATCCTATGCTCTATCCTCAATCCTATTTTCTATCCTATCATATCCTCTATCCTATCCTATACCCTATCCTATCCTCTCCTCTATACTATCCTATCATCTATCCTATCCTATACTCTATCCTATCCTATCCTATCCAATCCCCTACCCTATCCTCAATCGTATCCTATCCTCTATCCTATCCTATCCTCTATCCTATCCTATCCTCTATCCTATCGTATACTCTATCCTATAGTATACTCTATCCTATCGTATACTCTATCCTATCCTCTATCCTATCCTATCCTCTATCCTATCCTATCCTCTATTCTATCCTTTCCTCTATCCTAACCTATCCTCTATTCTATCCTATCCTCCATCGTCTCCTGTCCTCTATCATATCCAATCGCCTATCCTATCCTCTATCGTCTCCTATCCTCTATCCTATCCAATCCCCTATCGGATCCTCCATCCTATCCTATCCTCTATCCTATCCTATCCCCAATCCTATCCTATCCTCTATCCTATCCTATCCTCTATCCTATCCTATCCTCAATCCTATCCTATCCTCTATCCTATCCTATCCTCTATCCTATCCTATCCTCAATCCTATATTATCCTCTCTCCTATCCTATCCTCAATCCTATATTATCCTCTCTCCTATCCTATCCTCTATCCTATCCTCTATCCTATCCTATCCTCTATCCTATTCTATCCTCTATGCTATCCCATCCTCTATCCTATCCTATGCTCTATCCTCAATCCTATTCTTTATCCTATCATATCCTCTATCCTATCCTATACCCTACCCTATCCTATGCTCTATCCTCAATCCTATTCTCTATCCTATCCTATACTCTATCCTATCCTATCCTATCCAATCCCCTATCCTATCCTCAATCCTATCCTATCCTCTATCCTATTCTATCCTCTATGCTATCCCATCCTCTATCCTATCCTATGCTCTACCCCCAATCCTATTCTCTATCCTACCCTATCCTCTATCTTATCCTATACTCTAACCTATCCTATCCTCTATCCTATCCTATACTCTAACCTATCCTATCCTCTATCCTATGCTATCCTCAATCCTATCCTATCCTCTATCCTATCCTATCCTCCATCGTCTCCTGTCCTCTATCATATCCAATCCCCTATCCTATCCTCTATCGTCTCCTATCCTCTATCCTATCAAATCCCCTATCGGATCCTCCATCCTATCCTATCCTCTATCCTATCCTATCCCCAATCCTATCCTATCCTCTATCCTATCCTATCCTCTATCCTATCCTATCCTCAATCCTATCCTATCCTCTATCCTATCCTATCCTCTATCCTATCCTATCCTCACTCCTATCTTATCCTCTCTCCTATCCTATCCTCTATCCTATCCTCTATCCTATCCTATCCTCTATCCTATCCTATACTGTATCCTATCCTATCCTCTATCGTATCCTATCCTCTATCCTATGCTATCCTCTATCGTATCCTATCCGCTATCGTCTCCTGTCCTCTATCCTGTCCAATCCCCTATCCTATTCTCTATCGTCACCTATCCTATATCCTATCCAATCCCCTATCCGATCCTCTATATTATCCTCTTTACTATCCTGTCCTCTATCATATCCAATCCCCTATCCTATCCTCTATCCTATCCAATCCCCTATCGGATCCTCCATCCTATCCTATCCTCTATCCTATCCTATCCCCAATCCTATCCTATCCTCTATCCTATCCTATCCTCTATCCTATCCTATCCTCAATCCTATCCTATCCTCTATCCTATCCTATCTGCTATCCTATCCTATCCTCTATCCTATCCTATGCTCTATTCTATCCTATCCTCCATCGTCTCCTGTCCTCTATCCTATCCAATCCCCTATCCTATAATCTATCCTATCCAATCCCCTATCGGATCCTCTATCCTATCCTATCCTCTATCCTATCCTATTCTCAATCCTATCTTATCCTCTCTCCTATCCTATCCTCTATCCTATCTTCTATCCTATCCTATCCTCTATCCTATCCTATACTGTATCCTATCCTATCCTCTATCCTATCCTATTCTCAATCCTATCTTATCCTCTCTCCTATCCTATCCTCTATCCTATCTTCTATCCTATCCTATCCTCTATCCTATCCTATACTGTATCCTATCCTATCCTCTATCCTATCCTATTCTCAATCCTATCTTATCCTCTCTCCTATCCTATCCTCTATCCTATCTTCTATCCTATCCTATCCTCTATCCTATCCTATACTGTATCCTATCCTATCCTCTATCCTATCCTATCCTCTATCCTATGCTATCCTCAATCCTATCCTATCCACTATCCTATTCTATCCTCTATGCTATCCCATCCTCTATCTTATCCTATGCTCTATCCTCAATCCTATTCTCTATCCTATCCTATACTCTATCCTATCTTATCCTATCCAATCCCCTATCCTATCCTCAATCCTATCCTATCCTCTATCCTATCCTATCCTCTATGCTATCCCATCCTCCATCCTATCCTATCCTCTATCCTATCCTATCCCCAATCCTACGCTATACTCTATCCTATCCTATCCTCTATCCTATCCTATCCTCAATCCTATCCTATCCTCTATCCTATCCTATCCTCTATGCTATCCCATCCTCTATCCTATCCTATGCTCTATCCTCAATCCTATTCTCTATCCTACCCTATCCTCTATCCTATCCTATACTCTAACCTATCCTATCCAATCCCCTATCCTATCCTCTATTCGACCCTATCCTCTATCCTATCGTATCCTCTATACTATCGTATCCTCTATCCTATCCTATACCCTATCCTATCCTATGCTCTATTCTATCCTATCCTCCATCGTCTCCTGTCCTCTATCCTATCCAATCCCCTATCCTATCCTCTATCCTATCCAATCCCCTATCGGATCCTCTATCCTATCCTATCCTCTATCCTATCCTATTCTCAATCCTATCTTATCCTCTCTCCTATCCTATCCTCTATCCTATCCTCGATCCTATCCTCTATCCTATCCTATCCTCTATCCTATCCTATACTGTATCCTATCCTATCCTCTATCCTATCCTATCCTCTATCCTATGCTATCCTCAATCCTATCCTATCCACTATCCTATTCTATCCTCTATGCTATCCCATCCTCTATCCTATCCTATGCTCTATCCTCAATCCTATTCTCTATCCTATCATATCCTCTATCCTATCCTATACCCTATCCTATCCTATGCTCTATCCTCAATCCTATTCTCTATCCTATCCTATACTCTATCCTATCCTATCCTATCCAATCCCCTATCCTATCCTCAATCCTATCCTATCCTCTATCCTATCCTATCCTCTATCCTATCCTTTCCTCTATCCTAACCTATCCTCTATTCTATCCTATCCTCCATCGTCTCCAGTCCTATATCCTATCCAATCCCTTATCCTATCCTCTATCGTCTCCTATCCTCTATCCTATCCAATCACCTATCGGATCCTCTATCCTATCCTATCCTCAATCCTATCCTATCCTCAATCCTATCCTATCCTCTATCCTATCCTATCCTCTATGCTATCCCATCCTCTATCCTATACTATGCTCTATCCTATCCTATCCTCTATCCTATCCTATCCTCTATCCTATCCTATCCTCAATCCTATCCTATCCTCTATCGTATCCTATCCTCTATGCTATCCCATCCTCTATCCTATCCTATCCTCTATGCTATCCTATCCTCTATCCTATCCTATCCTCTATCCTATCCTATCCTCTATCCTATGCTCTATCCTCAATCCTATCCTCTATCCTATCCTATCCTCTATCCTATCCTATGCTCTATCCTATCGTATACTCTATCCTATCCTCTATCCTATCCTATACTGTATCCTATCCTATCCTCTATCCTATCCTATCCTCTATCCTATGCTATCATTCAATCCTATCCTATCCTCTATCCTATCCTATCCTCTATGCTATCCCATCCTCTATCCTATCCTATGCTCTATCCTCAATCCTATTCTCTATCCTATCATATCCTCTATCCTATCCTATACCCTATCCTATCCTATCCTCTATTCTATCCTATCATCTATCCTATCCTATACTCTATCCTATCCTATCCTATCCAATCCCCTATCCTATCCTCAATCCTATCCTATCCTCTATCCTATCCTATCCTCTATCCTATCCTATCCTTTATCCTATCCTATCCTCAATCCTATCCTATCCTCTATCCTATCCTATCCTCTATGCTATACCATCCTCTATCCTATCCTATCCTCTATCCTATCCTATCCTCTATACTATCCTATCATCTATCCTATCCTATACTCTATCCTATCCTATCCTATCCAATCCCCTATCCTATCCTCAATCCTATCCTATCCTCTATCCTATCCTATCCTCTATCCTATCCTATCCTCTATCCTATCCTATACTCTATCCTATCGTATACTCTATCCTATCGTATACTCTATCCTATCCTCTATCCTATCCTATCCTCTATCCTATCCTCTCCTCTATTCTATCGTTTCCTCTATCCTAACCCATCCTCTATTCTATCCTATACTCCATCGTCTCCTGTCCTCTATCCTATCCAATCCCCTATCCTATCCTCTATCGTCTCCTATCCTCTATCCAATCCAATCCCCTATCGGATCCTCTATCCTATCCTATCCTCTATCCTATCCTATACTCTATCCTATCCTATCCTATCCAATCCCCTATCCTATCCTCAATCCTATCCTATCCTCTATCCTATCCTATCCCCAATCCTATCCTATCCTCTATCCTATCATATCCTCTATCCTATCCTATCCTCAATCCTATCCTATCCTCTATCCTATCCTATCTGCTATCCTATCCTATCCTCTATCCTATCCTATGCTCTATGCTATCCCATCCTCTATCCTATCCTATGCTCTATCCTCAATCCTATTCTCTATCCTATCATATCCTCTATCCTATCCTATCCTCTATCCTATCCTATCCTCTATCCTATCCTATACTCTATCCTATCGTATACTCTATCCTATCGTATACTCTATCCTATCCTCTATCCTATCCTATCCTCTATCCTATCCTCTCCTCTATTCTATCGTTTCCTCTATCCTAACCTATCCTCTATTCTATCCTATCCTCCATCGTCTCCTGTCCTCTATCCTATCCAATCCCCTATCCTATCCTCTATCCAATCCAATCCCCTATCCTATCCTCAATCCTATCCTATCCTCTATCCTATCCTATCCCCAATCCTATCCTATCCTCTATCCTATCATATCCTCTATCCTATCCTATCCTCAATCCTATCCTATCCTCTATCCTATCCTATCTGCTATCCTATCCTATCCTCTATCCTATCCTATGCTCTATGCTATCCCATCCTCTATCCTATCCTATGCTCTATCCTCAATCCTATTCTCTATCCTATCATATCCTCTATCCTATCCTATCCTCTATCCTATCCTATCCTCTATCCTATCCTATACTCTATCCTATCGTATACTCTATCCTATCGTATACTCTATCCTATCCTCTATCCTATCCTATCCTCTATCCTATCCTCTCCTCTATTCTATCGTTTCCTCTATCCTAACCTATCCTCTATTCTATCCTATCCTCCATCGTCTCCTGTCCTCTATCATATCCAATCCCCTATCCTATCCTCTATCGTCTCCTATCCTCTATCCTATCCTATCCTCTATCCTATCCTCTATCCTATCCTATCCTCTATGCTATCCCATCCTCTATCCTATACTATGCTCTATCCTATCCTATCCTCTATCCTATCCTATCCTCTATCCTATCCTATCCTCAATCCTATCCTATCCTCTATCGTATCCTATCCTCTATGCTATCCCATCCTCTATCCTATCCTATCCTCTATCCTATCCTATCCTCTATCCTATCCTATCCTCTATCCTATCCTATCCTCTATCCTATGCTCTATCCTCAATCCTATCCTCTATCCTATCCTATCCTCTATCCTATCCTATGCTCTATCCTATCGTATACTCTATCCTATCCTCTATCCTATCCTATACTGTATCCTATCCTATCCTCTATCCTATCCTATCCTCTATCCTATGCTATCATTCAATCCTATCCTATCCTCTATCCTATCCTATCCTCTATGCTATCCCATCCTCTATCCTATCCTATGCTCTATCCTCAATCCTATTCTCTATCCTATCATATCCTCTATCCTATCCTATACCCTATCCTATCCTATCCTCTATACTATCCTATCATCTATCCTATCCTATACTCTATCCTATCCTATCCTATCCAATCCCCTATCCTATCCTCAATCCTATCCTATCCTCTATCCTATCCTATCCTCTATCCTATCCTATCCTCTATCCTATCCTATACTCTATCCTATCGTATACTCTATCCTATCGTATACTCTATCCTATCCTCTATCCTATCCTATCCTCTATCCTATCCTATCCTCTATTCTATCCTTTCCTCTATCCTAACCTATCCTCTATTCTATCCTATCCTCCATCGTCTCCTGTCCTCTATCATATCCAATCCCCTATCCTATCCTCTATCGTCTCCTATCCTCTATCCTATCCAATCCCCTATCGGATCCTCTATCCTATCCTATCCTCTATCCTATCCTATCCTCTATCCTATCCTATCCTCTATCCTATCCTATCCTCAATCCTATCTTATCCTCTCTCCTATCGTATCCTCTATCCTATCCTCTATCCTATCCTATCCTCTATCCTATCCTATACTGTATCCTATCCTATCCTCTATCCTATCCTATCCTCTATCCTATGCTATCCTCAATCCTATCCTATCCTCTATCCTATTCTATCCTCTATGCTATCCCATCCTCTATCCTATCCTATGCTCTATCCTCAATCCTATTCTCTATCCTATCATATGATCTATCCTATCCTATACCCTATCCTATCCTATGCTCTATCCTCAATCCTATTCTCTATCCTATCCTATACTCTATCCTATCCTATCCTATCCAATCCCCGATCCTATCCTCTATTCGACCATATCCTCTATCCTATCGTATCCTCTATACTATCGTATCCTCTATCCTATCGTGTCCTCGATACTATAATATCATCCATCCTATCCTATTCTCTATCCTACCCTATCCTATCCTCTATCGTATCCTATCCTCTATCCTATCTTATCCTCTGTCGTATCCTATCCGCTATCGTCTCCTGTCCTCTATCCTGTCCAATCCCCTATCCTATTCTCTATCGTCAACTATCTTATATCCTATCCAATCCCCTATCCGATCCTCTATATTATCCTCTTTACTATCCTGTTCTCTATCCTATCCTATCCTGTATCCTATCCTATCCTCTATCGTATCCTATCCTCTATCCTATCCAATCCTCTATCCTATCCTCTATCCTATCCTATCCTCTATCCTATCCTATCCTCTATCGTATCCTATCCGCTATCGTCTCCTGTCCTCTATCCTGTCCAATCCCCTATCCTATTCTCTATCGTCAACTATCCTATATCCTATCCAATCCCCTATCCGATCCTCTATATTATCCTCTTTACTATCCTGTTCTCTATCCTATCCTATCCCCTATCCTATCCTTTAATCTATCCTATCCTATCCTCTATCCTATCCTATCCTCTATCCTATCCTATCCTCCATCGTCTCCTGTCCTCTATCCTATCCAATCCCCTATCCTATCCTCTATCCTATCCAATCCCCTATCGGATCCTCTATCCTATCCTATCCTCTATCCTATCCTATCCTCAATCCTATCTTATCCTCTCTCCTATCCTATCCTCTATCCTATCCTCTATCCTATCCTATCCTCTATCCTATCCTATACTGTATCCTATCCTATCCTCTATCCTATCCTATCCTCTATCCTATGCTATCCTCAATCCTATCCTATCCTCTATCCTATTCTATCCTCTATGCTATCCCATCCTCTATCCTATCCTATGCTCTATCCTCAATCCTATTCTCTATCCTACCCTATCCTCTATCCTATCCTATACTCTAACCTATCCTATCCAATCCCCTATCCTATCCTCTATTCGACCCTATCCTCTATCCTATCGTATCCTCTATACTATCGTATCCTCTATCCTATCGTGTCCTCGATCCTATAATATCATCCATCCTATCCTATTCTCTATCCTACCCTATCCTATCCTCTAGCGTATCCTATCCTCTATCCTATCCTATCCTCTATCGTATCCTATCCGCTATCGTCTCCTGTCCTCTATCCTGTCCAATCCCCTATCCTATTCTCTATCGTCAACTATCCTATATCCTATCCAATCCCCTATCCGATCCTCTATATTATCCTCTTTACTATCCTGTTCTCTATCCTATCCTATCCTCTATCCTATCCTAGCCTCTATCGTATCCTATCCTCTATCCTATCCAATCTTCTATCCTATCCTCTATCCTATCCTATCCTCTATCCTATCCTACCCTCTCTCCTATCCTATCCTCTAGCCTATCCTATCCTCTATCCTATCCGATCCTCTATCGTATCCTTTCATCTATCCTATCCTATCCTCAATCCTATCCTATCCTCAATCCTATCCTGTCCTCTATCCTATCCTATCCTCTATGCTATCCCATCCTCTATCCTATACTATGCTCTACCCTATCCTATCCTCTATCCTATCCTATCCTCTATCCTATCCTATCCTCAATCCTATCCTATCCTCTATCGTATCCTATCCTCTATGCTATCCCATCCTCTATCCTATCCTATCCTCTATCCTATCCTATCGTCTATCCTATCCTATCCTCTAGCCTATGCTCTATCCTCAATCCTATCCTCTATCCTATCCTATCCTCTATCCTATCCTATGCTCTATCCTATCGTATACTCTATCCTATCCTCTATCCTATCCTATACTGTATCCTATCCTATCCTCTATCCTATCCTATCATCTATCCTATGCTATCATTCAATCCTATCCTATCCTCTATCCTATCCTATCCTCTATGCTATCCCATCCTCTATCCTATCCTATGCTCTATCCTCAATCCTATTCTCTATCCTATCATATCCTCTATCCTATCCTATACCCTATCCTATCCTATCCTCTATACTATCCTATCATCTATCCTATCCTATACTCTATCCTATCCTATCCTATCCAATCCCCTATCCTATCCTCAATCCTATCCTATCCTATCCTCTATCCTATCCTATCCTCTATTCTATCCTTTCCTCTATCCTAACCTATCCTCTATTCTATCCTATCCTCCATCGTCTCCTGTCCTCTATCATATCCAATCCCCTATCCTATCCTCTATCGTCTCCTATCCTCTATCCTATCCAATCCCCTATCGGATCCTCTATCCTATCCTATCCTCTATCCTATCCTATCCTCAATCCTATCTTATCCTCTCTCCTATCGTATCCTTTATCCTATCCTCTATCCAATCCTATATCCTATACTCTATCCTATCCTATCCTCTATCCTATCCTATCCTCTATCCTATCCTATCCTCAATCCTATCCTATCCTCTCTCCTATCCTATCCTCTATCCTATCCTATCCTCTATCCTATCCTGTCCTCTATCCTATCCCATCCACTATCCTATCCTATCCTCTATCCTATCCTATCCTCTATCCTATCCTATCCATTATCCTATCCTATCCTCTATCCTATCCTATACTCTATCCTATCCTCTCTCCTATCCTATCCTCTATCCTATCCTATTCTCCATCCTATCCAATCCTCAATCCTATCCTATCCTCTATCGTATCCAATCCTCTATCCTATCCTATACTCTATCCTATCCTATCCTCAAACCTATCCTATCCTCTATCCTATCCTATCCTCTATGCTATCCCATCCTCTATCCTATCCTATGGTTTATCCTCAATCCTATTCTCTATCCTATCCTATCCTCTATCCTATCCTATACTCTATCCTATCCTATCCTCTATACTATCCTATCCTCTATCCTATCCAATCCTCTATCCTATCCTCTATCCTATCCTATCCTCTCTAATATCCTATCCTCTATCCTATCTTATCCTCTATCCTATCCGATCCTCTATCGTATCCTATCCTCTATCCTATCCTATTCTCTATCCTGTCAGATCCTCTATCCTATCCTCTCTCCTCAATCCTATAATATCCTCTATCCTATCCTATACTATATCCTATCCCATCCACTATCCTATCCTATCCTCTATCCTATCCTATCCTCTATCCTATCCTATCCCCTATCCTATCCTATCCTCTATCCTATCCTATACTCTATCCTATCCTCTATCCTATCCTATCCTCTATCCTATCCAATCCTATATCCTATACTCTATCCTATCCTATCCTCTATCCTATCCTATCCTCTATCCTATCCTATCCTCAATCCTATCCTATCCTCTCTCCTATCCTATCCTCTATCCTATCCTATCCTCTATCCTATCCTATCCTCTATCCTATCCTATACTCTATCCTATCCTATCCTCTATCCTATCCTATCCTCTATCCTATCCTATCCTCAATCGTATCCTATCCTCTATCCTATCCTATCCTGTATGCTATCCCATCCTCTATCCTATCGTATGCTCTATACTCAATCCTATTCTCTATAATATCCTATCCTCTATCCTATCCTATCCTCTATTCTATCCTATCCTCTATCCTATCCTATCCTCTATAATATTGTATCCTCTATCCTATCCTGTCCTCGATCATATAATATCATCCATCCTATCCTATTCTCTATCCTACCCTATCCTATCCTCTATCGTATCCTATCCTCTATCCTATCCAATCCTATATCCTATACTCTATCCTATCCTATCCTCTATCCTATCCTATCCTCTATCCTATCCCATCCACTATCCTATCCTATCCTCAATCCTATCCTATCCTCTATCCTATCCTATCCTCTATGCTATCCCATTCTCTCCCCTATACTATGCTCTATCCTATCCTTTGCTCTATCCTATCCTATCCTCTATTCTATCCTATCCTCTATCGTCTCCTATCCTCTATCCTATCCAATCCCCTATTGGATCCTCTATCCTATCCTATCCTCTATCCTATCCTATCCTCAATCCTATCCTATCCCCTATCCTATCCTATCCTCTATCCTATCCTATCCTCTATCCTATCCTATCCTCAATCCTATCCTATCCTCTCTCCTATCCTATGCTCTATTCTATCCTTTCCTCTATCCTAACCTATCCTCTATTCTATCCTATCCTCCATCGTCTCCTGTCCTCTATCATATCCAATCCCCTATCCTATCCTCTATCGTCTCCTATCCTCTATCCTATCCAATCCCCTATCGGATCCTCTGTCCTATCCTATCCTCTATCCTATCCTATCCTCAATCCTATCTTATCCTCTCTCCTATCGTATCCTCTATCCTATCCTCTATCCAATCCTATATCCTATACTCTATCCTATCCTATCCTCTATCCTATCCTATCCTCTATCCTATCCTATCCTCAATCCTATCCTATCCTCTCTCCTATCCTATCCTCTATCCTATCCTATCCTCTATCCTATCCTATCCTCTATCCTATCCCATCCACTATCCTATCCTATCCTCTATCCTATCCTATCCTCTATCCTATCCTATCCATTATCCTATCATATCCTCTATCCTATCCTATACTCTATCCTATCCTCTCTCCTATCCTATCCTCTATCCTATCCTATTCTCCATCCTATCCAATCCTCAATCCTATCCTATCCTCTATCGTATCCAATCCTCTATCCTATCCTATACTCTATCCTATCCTATCCTCAATCCTATCCTATCCTCTATCCTATCCTATCCTCTATGCTATCCCATCCTCTATCCTATCCTATGCTTTATCCTCAATCCTATTCTCTATCCTATCCTATCCTCTATCCTATCCTATACTCTATCCTATCCTATCCTCTATACTATCCTATCCTCTATCCTATCGAATCCTCTATCCTATCCTCTATCCTATCCTATCCTCTCTAATATCCTATCCTCTATCCTATCTTATCCTCTATCCTATCCGATCCTCTATCGTATCCTATCCTCTATCCTATCCTATTCTCTATCCTGTCAGATCCTCTATCCTATCCTCTCTCCTCAATCCTATAATATCCTCTATCCTATACTATACTATATCCTATCCCATCCACTATCCTATCCTATCCTCTATCCTATCCTATCCTCTATCCTATCCTATCCCCTATCCTATCCTATCCTCTATCCTATCCTATACTCTATCCTATCCTCTATCCTATCCTATCCTCTATCCTATCCAATCCTATATCCTATACTCTATCCTATCCTATCCTCTATCCTATCCTATCCTCTATCCTATCCTATCCTCAATCCTATCCTATCCTCAATCCTATCCTATCCTCTATCCTATCCTATCCTCTATCCTATCCTATCCTCTATCCTATCCTATACTCTATCCTATCCTATCCTCTATCCTATCCTATCCTCTATCCTATCCTATCCTCAATCGTATCCTATCCTCTATCCTATCCTATCCTGTATGCTATCCCATCCTCTATCCTATCGTATGCTCTATACTCAATCCTATTCTCTATAATATCCTATCCTCTATCCTATCCTATCCTCTATCCTATCCTATCCTCTATCCTATCCTTTCCACTATCCTATCCTATCCTCTATTCTATCCTATCCTCCATCGTCTCCTGTCCACTATCCTATCCAATCCCCTATCCTATCCTCTATCGTCTCCTATCCTCTATTCTATCCAATCCCCTATTGGATCCTCTATCCTATCCTATCCTCTATCCTATCCTACCCTCAATCCTATTCTATCCTCTATCCTATCCTATCCTCTATCCTATTCTATACTCTATCCTATCCTATCCTATCCAATCCCCTATCCTATCCTCTATTCTATCCTATCCTCTATCCTATCCTATCCTCTATAATATTGTATCCTCTATCCTATCCTGTCCTCGATCATATAATATCATCCATCCTATCCTATTCTCTATCCTACCCTATCCTATCCTCTATCGTATCCTATCCTCTATCCTATCCAATCCTATATCCTATACTCTATCCTATCCTATCCTCTATCCTATCCTATCCTCTATCCTATACCATCCACTATCCTATCCTATCCTCAATCCTATCCTATCCTCTATCCTATCCTATCCTCTATGCTATCCCATCCTCTCCCCTATACTATGCTCTATCTTATCCTTTGCTCTATCCTATCCTATCCTCTATTCTATCCTATCCTCTATCGTCTCCTATCCTCTATCCTATCCAATCCCCTATTGGATCCTCTATCCTATCCTATCCTCTATCCTATCCTATCCTCAATCCTATCCTATCCCCTATCCTATCCTATCCTCTATCCTATCCTATCCTCTATCCTATCCTATCCTCAATCCTATCCTATCCTCTCTCCTATCCTATCCTCTATCCTATCCTATCCTCTATCCTATCCTATCCTCTCTAATATCCTATCCTCTATCCTATCCTATCCTCTATCCTATCCTATCCTCAACCCTATCCTATCATCTATCGTATCCTGTCTCATCAATCCTATAATATCGTCTATCCTATCCTATACTCTATCCTATCCCATCCACTATGCTATCCTATCCTCTATCGTATCCTATCCTCTATCCTATCCTATTCTCTATCCTATCCTATCCTCCATACTATCCTATCCTCTATCCTATCCAATCCACTATCCTATCCTCTATCCTATCCTAGCCTCTATCCTATCCTATCCTCTCTCCTATCCTATCCTCTATCCTATCCTATCCTCTATGCTATCCAATCCTCTATCCTATACTATGCTCTATCCTATCCTATCCTCTATCCTATCCTATCCTCTATCCTATCCTATCCTCTATCCTATCCTATCCTCAATCCTATCCTATCCTCTATCCTATCCTATCCTCTATGCTATCCCATCCTCTATCCTATCCTATGCTCTATCCTCAATCCTATTCTCTATCCTATCCTATACTCTACCCTATCCTATACTCTATCCCATCCTATCCTCTATACTATCCTATGCTCTATCCTATCCTATCCTATCCAATCCCCTATCCTATCCTCTATTCGATCCTATCCTCTATCCTATCGTATCCTCTATACTATCGTATCCTCTATCCTATCGTGTCCTCGATCCTATAATATCATCCATCCTGTCCTATTCTCTATCCTACCCTATCCTATCCTCTATCGTATCCTATCCTCTATCCTATCCTATCCTCTATCGTATCCTATCCGCTATCGTCTCATGTCCTCTATCCTATCCAATCCCCTATCCTATTCTCTATCGTCAAATATCCTATATCATATCCAATCCCCTATCCGATCCTCTATCCTATCCTCTTTACTATCCTGTTCTCTATCCTATCCCATCCTATATCCTATCCTGTCCTCGATCATATAATATCATCCATCCTATCCTATTCTCTATCCTACCCTATCCTATCCTCTATCGTATCCTATCCTCTATCCTATCCAATCCTATATCCTATACTCTATCCTATCCTATCCTCTATCCTATCCTATCCTCAATCCTATCCTATCCTCTCTCCTATCCTATCCTCTATCCTATCCTCTGTCCTATCCTATTCTATGCTATCCTATGCTCTATCCTATCCTTTCCTCTATACTATCCTATCCTCTATTCTATCCTATCCTCTATCGTCTCCTATTCTCTATCCTATCCAATCCCCTATCGGATCCTCTATCCTATCGTATCCTCTATCGTCTCCTATCCTCTATCCTATCCAATCCCCTATCGGATCCTCTATCCTATCGTATCCTCTATCCTATACTATCCTCAATCCTATCCTATCCTCTCTCCTATCCTATCCTCTATCCTATCCTCTATCCTATCCTATCCTCTATCCTATCCTATACTGTATCCTATCCTATCCTCTATCCTATCGGATCCTCTATCCTATCCTATACTCTATCCTATCCTATCCTCTATACTATCCCATCCTCTATCCTATCCTATACTCTATCCTATCCTATCCTATCCAATCCCCTATCCTATTCTCAATCCTATCCTATCTTCTATCCTATCCTTTCCTCTATCCTATCCTATCCTCTATCCTATCCTATCCTCTATCCTATCCTTTCCTCTATCCTATCCTATCCTCTATTGTATCCTATCCTCCATCGTCTCCTGTCCTCTATCCTATCCAATCTCCTATCCTATCCTCTATCCTATCCAATGCCCTATTGGATCATCTATCCTATCCTATCCTCAATACTATCCTATCCAATCCTCTATCCTATCCTATCCTCTATCCTATCCTATCCTCTATCCTATCCTATCCTCAATCCTATCCTATCCTCTATCCTATCCTAGCCTCTATCCTATTCTATACTCTATCCTTTCCTATTATATCCAATCCCCTATCCTATCCTCTATTCGATCCTATCCTCTATCCTATCCTATCCTCTCTAATATCCTATCCTCTATCCTATCTTATCCTCTATCCTATCCGATCCTCTATCGTATCCTATCCTCTATCCTATCCTATTCTCTATCCTGTCAGATCCTCTATCCTATCCTCTCTCCTCAATCCTATAATATCCTCTATCCTATCCTATACTATATCCTATCCCATCCACTATCCTATCCTATCCTCTATCCTATCCTATCCTCTATCCTATCCTATCCCCTATCCTATCCTATCCTCTATCCTATCCTATACTCTATCCTATCCTCTATCCTATCCTATCCTCTATCCTATCCAATCCTATATCCTATACTCTATCCTATCCTATCCTCTATCCTATCCTATCCTCTATCCTATCCTATCCTCAATCCTATCCTATCCTCTCTCCTATCCTATCCTCTATCCTATCCTATCCTCTATCCTATCCTATCCTCTATCCTATCCTATACTCTATCCTATCCTATCCTCTATCCTATCCTATCCTCTATCCTATCCTATCCTCAATCGTATCCTATCCTCTATCCTATCCTATCCTGTATGCTATCCCATCCTCTATCCTATCGTATGCTCTATACTCAATCCTATTCTCTATAATATCCTATCCTCTATCCTATCCTATCCTCTATCCTATCCTATCCTCTATCCTATCCTTTCCACTATCCTATCCTATCCTCTATTCTATCCTATCCTCCATCGTCTCCTGTCCACTATCCTATCCAATCCCCTATCCTATCCTCTATCGTCTCCTATCCTCTATTCTATCCAATCCCCTATTGGATCCTCTATCCTATCCTATCCTCTATCCTATCCTATCCTCAATCCTATTCTATCCTCTATCCTATCCTATCCTCTATCCTATTCTATACTCTATCCTATCCTATCCTATCCAATCCCCTATCCTATCCTCTATTCTATCCTATCCTCTATCCTATCCTATCCTCTATAATATTGTATCCTCTATCCTATCCTGTCCTCGATCATATAATATCATCCATCCTATCCTATTCTCTATCCTACCCTATCCTATCCTCTATCGTATCCTATCCTCTATCCTATCCAATCCTATATCCTATACTCTATCCTATCCTATCCTCTATCCTATCCTATCCTCTATCCTATCCCATCCACTATCCTATCCTATCCTCAATCCTATCCTATCCTCTATCCTATCCTATCCTCTATGCTATCCCATTCTCTCCCCTATACTATGCTCTATCCTATCCTTTGCTCTATCCTATCCTATCCTCTATTCTATCCTATCCTCTATCGTCTCCTATCCTCTATCCTATCCAATCCCCTATTGGATCCTCTATCCTATCCTATCCTCTATCCTATCCTATCCTCAATCCTATCCTATCCCCTATCCTATCCTATCCTCTATCCTATCCTATCCTCTATCCTATCCTATCCTCAATCCTATCCTATCCTCTCTCCTATCCTATGCTCTATTCTATCCTTTCCTCTATCCTAACCTATCCTCTATTCTATCCTATCCTCCATCGTCTCCTGTCCTCTATCATATCCAATCCCCTATCCTATCCTCTATCGTCTCCTATCCTCTATCCTATCCAATCCCCTATCGGATCCTCTGTCCTATCCTATCCTCTATCCTATCCTATCCTCAATCCTATCTTATCCTCTCTCCTATCGTATCCTCTATCCTATCCTCTATCCAATCCTATATCCTATACTCTATCCTATCCTATCCTCTATCCTATCCTATCCTCTATCCTATCCTATCCTCAATCCTATCCTATCCTCTCTCCTATCCTATCCTCTATCCTATCCTATCCTCTATCCTATCCTATCCTCTATCCTATCCCATCCACTATCCTATCCTATCCTCTATCCTATCCTATCCTCTATCCTATCCTATCCATTATCCTATCATATCCTCTATCCTATCCTATACTCTATCCTATCCTCTCTCCTATCCTATCCTCTATCCTATCCTATTCTCCATCCTATCCAATCCTCAATCCTATCCTATCCTCTATCGTATCCAATCCTCTATCCTATCCTATACTCTATCCTATCCTATCCTCAATCCTATCCTATCCTCTATCCTATCCTATCCTCTATGCTATCCCATCCTCTATCCTATCCTATGCTTTATCCTCAATCCTATTCTCTATCCTATCCTATCCTCTATCCTATCCTATACTCTATCCTATCCTATCCTCTATACTATCCTATCCTCTATCCTATCGAATCCTCTATCCTATCCTCTATCCTATCCTATCGTCTCTAATATCCTATCCTCTATCCTATCTTATCCTCTATCCTATCCGATCCTCTATCGTATCCTATCCTCTATCCTATCCTATTCTCTATCCTGTCAGATCCTCTATCCTATCCTCTCTCCTCAATCCTATAATATCCTCTATCCTATACTATACTATATCCTATCCCATCCACTATCCTATCCTATCCTCTATCCTATCCTATCCTCTATCCTATCCTATCCCCTATCCTATCCTATCCTCTATCCTATCCTATACTCTATCCTATCCTCTATCCTATCCTATCCTCTATCCTATCCAATCCTATATCCTATACTCTATCCTATCCTATCCTCTATCCTATCCTATCCTCTATCCTATCCTATCCTCAATCCTATCCTATCCTCTCTCCTATCCTATCCTCTATCCTATCCTATCCTCTATCCTATCCTATCCTCTATCCTATCCTATACTCTATCCTATCCTATCCTCTATCCTATCCTATCCTCTATCCTATCCTATCCTCAATCGTATCCTATCCTCTATCCTATCCTATCCTGTATGCTATCCCATCCTCTATCCTATCGTATGCTCTATACTCAATCCTATTCTCTATAATATCCTATCCTCTATCCTATCCTATCCTCTATCCTATCCTATCCTCTATCCTATCCTTTCCACTATCCTATCCTATCCTCTATTCTATCCTATCCTCCATCGTCTCCTGTCCACTATCCTATCCAATCCCCTATCCTATCCTCTATCGTCTCCTATCCTCTATTCTATCCAATCCCCTATTGGATCCTCTATCCTATCCTATCCTCTATCCTATCCTACCCTCAATCCTATTCTATCCTCTATCCTATCCTATCCTCTATCCTATTCTATACTCTATCCTATCCTATCCTATCCAATCCCCTATCCTATCCTCTATTCTATCCTATCCTCTATCCTATCCTATCCTCTATAATATTGTATCCTCTATCCTATCCTGTCCTCGATCATATAATATCATCCATCCTATCCTATTCTCTATCCTACCCTATCCTATCCTCTATCGTATCCTATCCTCTATCCTATCCAATCCTATATCCTATACTCTATCCTATCCTATCCTCTATCCTATCCTATCCTCTATCCTATACCATCCACTATCCTATCCTATCCTCAATCCTATCCTATCCTCTATCCTATCCTATCCTCTATGCTATCCCATCCTCTCCCCTATACTATGCTCTATCTTATCCTTTGCTCTATCCTATCCTATCCTCTATTCTATCCTATCCTCTATCGTCTCCTATCCTCTATCCTATCCAATCCCCTATTGGATCCTCTATCCTATCCTATCCTCTATCCTATCCTATCCTCAATCCTATCCTATCCCCTATCCTATCCTATCCTCTATCCTATCCTATCCTCTATCCTATCCTATCCTCAATCCTATCCTATCCTCTCTCCTATCCTATCCTCTATCCTATCCTATCCTCTATCCTATCCTATCCTCTATCCTATCCCATCCACTATCCTATCCTATCCTCTATCCTATCCTATCCTCTATCCTATCCTATCCATTATCCTATCCTATCCTCTATCCTATCCTATACTCTATCCTATCCTCTATCCTATCCTATCCTCTATCCTATCCTATTCTCCATCCTATCCAATCCTCAATCCTATCCTATCCTCTATCGTATCCTATCCTCTATCCTATCCTATACGCTATCCTATCCTATCCTCAATCCTATCCTATCCTCTATCCTATCCTATCCTCTATGCTATCCCATCCTCTATCCTATCCTATGCTTTATCCTCAATCCTATTCTCTATCCTATCCTATCCTCTATCCTATCCTATACTCTATCCTATCCTATCCTCTATACTATCCTATCCTCTATCCTATCCAATCCACTATCCTATCCTCTATCCTATCCTATCCTCTCTAATATCCTATCCTCTATCCTATCCTATCCTCTATCCTATCCTATCCTCAACCCTATCCTATCATCTATCGTATCCTGTCTCATCAATCCTATAATATCGTCTATCCTATCCTATACTCTATCCTATCCCATCCACTATGCTATCCTATCCTCTATCGTATCCTATCCTCTATCCTATCCTATTCTCTATCCTATCCTATCCTCTATACTATCCTATCCTCTATCCTATCCAATCCACTATCCTATCCTCTATCCTATCCTAGCCTCTATCCTATCCTATCCTCTCTCCTATCCTATCCTCTATCCTATCCTATCCTCTATGCTATCCAATCCTCTATCCTATACTATGCTCTATCCTATCCTATCCTCTATCCTATCCTATCCTCTATCCTATCCTATCCTCTATCCTATCCTATCCTCAATCCTATCCTATCCTCTATCCTATCCTATCCTCTATGCTATCCCATCCTCTATCCTATCCTATGCTCTATCCTCAATCCTATTCTCTATCCTATCCTATACTCTACCCTATCCTATACTCTATCCCATCCTATCCTCTATACTATCCTATGCTCTATCCTATCCTATCCTATCCAATCCCCTATCCTATCCTCTATTCGATCCTATCCTCTATCCTATCGTATCCTCTATACTATCGTATCCTCTATCCTATCGTGTCCTCGATCCTATAATATCATCCATCCTGTCCTATTCTCTATCCTACCCTATCCTATCCTCTATCGTATCCTATCCTCTATCCTATCCTATCCTCTATCGTATCCTATCCGCTATCGTCTCATGTCCTCTATCCTATCCAATCCCCTATCCTATTCTCTATCGTCAAATATCCTATATCATATCCAATCCCCTATCCGATCCTCTATCCTATCCTCTTTACTATCCTGTTCTCTATCCTATCCCATCCTATATCCTATCCTGTCCTCGATCATATAATATCATCCATCCTATCCTATTCTCTATCCTACCCTATCCTATCCTCTATCGTATCCTATCCTCTATCCTATCCAATCCTATATCCTATACTCTATCCTATCCTATCCTCTATCCTATCCTATCCTCAATCCTATCCTATCCTCTCTCCTATCCTATCCTCTATCCTATCCTCTGTCCTATCCTATTCTATGCTATCCTATGCTCTATCCTATCCTTTCCTCTATACTATCCTATCCTCTATTCTATCCTATCCTCTATCGTCTCCTATTCTCTATCCTATCCAATCCCCTATCGGATCCTCTATCCTATCGTATCCTCTATCGTCTCCTATCCTCTATCCTATCCAATCCCCTATCGGATCCTCTATCCTATCGTATCCTCTATCCTATACTATCCTCAATCCTATCCTATCCTCTCTCCTATCCTATCCTCTATCCTATCCTCTATCCTATCCTATCCTCTATCCTATCCTATACTGTATCCTATCCTATCCTCTATCCTATCGGATCCTCTATCCTATCCTATACTCTATCCTATCCTATCCTCTATACTATCCCATCCTCTATCCTATCCTATACTCTATCCTATCCTATCCTATCCAATCCCCTATCCTATTCTCAATCCTATCCTATCTTCTATCCTATCCTTTCCTCTATCCTATCCTATCCTCTATCCTATCCTATCCTCTATCCTATCCTTTCCTCTATCCTATCCTATCCTCTATTGTATCCTATCCTCCATCGTCTCCTGTCCTCTATCCTATCCAATCTCCTATCCTATCCTCTATCCTATCCAATGCCCTATTGGATCATCTATCCTATCCTATCCTCAATACTATCCTATCCAATCCTCTATCCTATCCTATCCTCTATCCTATCCTATCCTCTATCCTATCCTATCCTCAATCCTATCCTATCCTCTATCCTATCCTAGCCTCTATCCTATTCTATACTCTATCCTTTCCTATTATATCCAATCCCCTATCCTATCCTCTATTCGATCCTATCCTCTATCCTATCCTATCCTTTATAATATCGTATCCTCTATCCTATCCTGTCCTCGAGCATATAATATCATCCATCCTATCCTATTCTCTATCCTTCCCTATCCTATCCTCTATCGTATCCTATCCTCTATCCTACCAATCCTATATCCTATACTCTATCGTATCCTATCCTCTATCCTATCCAATCCTATATCCTATACTCTATCCTATCCTATCCTCTATCCTATCCTATCCTCAATCCTATCCTATCCTCTATCGTATCCTATCCTCTATCCTATCCTATACTCTATCCTATCCTATCCTCAATCCTATCCTATCCTCTATCCTATCCTATCCTCTATGCTATCCCATCCTCTATCCTATCCTATGCTTTATCCTCAATCCTATTCTCTATCCTATCCTATCCTCTATCCTATCGTATACTCTATCCTATCCTCTTTCCTATCCTATCCTCTATCCTATCCTATCCTCTATCCTATCCTTTCCTCTATCCTATCCTATCCTCTATTCTATCCTATCCTCCATCGTCTCCTGTCCTCTATCCTATCCAATCCCCTATCCTATCCTCTATCGTCTCCTATCCTCTATCCTATCCAATCCCCTATGAGATCCTCTATCCTATCCTATCCTCAATCCTATCATATCCTCAATCCTATCCTACCCTCTATCCTATCCTATCCTCTATGGTATCCCATCCTCTATCCTATACTATGCTCTATCCTATCCTATCCTCTATCCTATCCTATGCTCAATCCTATCCTATCCTCTATCCTATCCTATCCTCTATGCTATCCCATCCTCTATCCTATCCTATCCTCTATCCTATCCTATCCTCTATCCTATCCTATCCTCTATCCTATCCTATCCTCTATCCTATGCTCTATCCTCAATCCTATCCTCTATCCTTTCCTATTCTCTATCCTATCCTATCCTCTCTCCTATCCTATCCTCTATCCTATCCTATCCTCTATGCTATCCCATCCTCTATCCTATCCCATCCTCTATCCTATCCTATCCTCTATCCTATCCTATCCTCTATCCTATCGTATCCTCTATCCTATCCTTTCCTCTATCCTATGCTCTATCCTCAATCCTATCCTCTATCCTATCCTATCCTCTATCCTATCCTATTCTCTATCCTATCCTATCCTCTATCCTATCCTATCCTCTATCCTATCCTATCCTCAATCGTATCCTATCCTCTATCCTATCCTATCCTCTATGCTATCCCATCCTCTATCCTATCCTATGCTCTATCCTCAATCCTATTCTCTATCCTATCCTATACTCTACCCTATCCTATACTCTATCCCATCCTATCCTCTATACTATCCTATGCTCTATCCTATCCTATCCTATCCAATCCCCTATCCTATCCTCTATTCGATCCTATCCTCTATCCTATCGTATCCTCTACACTATCGTATCCTCTATCCTATCGTGTCCTCGATCCTATAATATCATCCATCCTGTCCTATTCTCTATCCTACCCTATCCTATCCTCTATCGTATCCTATCCTCTATCCTATCCTATCCTCTATCGTATCCTATCCGCTATCGTCTCATGTCCTCTATCCTATCCAATCCCCTATCCTATTCTCTATCGTCAAATATCCTATATCATATCCAATCCCCTATCCGATCCTCTATCCTATCCTATCCTATATCCTATCCTGCCCTCGATCATATAATATCATCCATCCTATCCTATTCTCTATCCTACCCTATCCTATCCTCTATTGTATCCTATCCTCTATCCTATCCAATCCTATATCCTATACTCTATCCTATCCTATCCTCTATCCTATCCTATCCTCAATCCTATCCTATCCTCTCTCCTATCCTATCCTCTATCCTATCCTCTATCCTATCCTATTCTATGCTATCCTATGCTCTATCCTATCCTTTCCTCTATACTATCCTATCCTCTATTCTATCCTATCCTCTATCGTCTCCTATCCTCTATCCTATCCAATCCCCTATCGGATCCTCTATCCTATCGTATCCTCTATCCTATACTATCCCCAATCCTATCCTATGCTCTCTCCTATCCTATCCTCTATCCTATCCTCTATCCTATCCTATCCTCTATCCTATCCTATACTGTATCCTATCCTATCCTCTATCCTATCGGATCCTCTATCCTATCCTATACTCTATCCTATCCTATCCTCTATACTATCCTATCCTCAATCCTATCCTATCCTCTATCCTATCCTATCCTCTATCCTATTCTATACTCCATCGTGTCCTATCCTATCCAATCCCCTATCCTATCCTATACTCTATCCTATCCTATCCGCTATCCTATCCTCTCTCCTCAATCCTATAACATCCTCTATCCTATCCTATACTCTATCCTATCCCATCCACTATCCTATCCTATCCTCTATCCTATCCTATCCTCTATCCTATCCTATCCTCTATCCTATCCTATACTCTATCCTATCCTATCCTCAATCCTATCCTATCCTCTATCCTATCCCATCCTCTATCCTATCCTATGCTCTATCCTCAATCCTATTCTCTATCCTATCCTATCCTCTATCCTATCCTATACTCTATCCTATCCTATCCTCTATACTATCCTATCCTCTATCCTATCCGATCCTCTATCGTATCCTATCCTCTATCCTATCCTATACTCTATCCTATCCTATCCGCTATCCTATCCTCTCTCCTCAATCCTATAACATCCTCTATCCTATCCCTTCCACTATCCTATCCTATCCTCTATCCTATCCCATCCTCTATCCTATCCTATCCCCTATCCTATCCGGTCCTCTATCCTATCCTATCCTCGATCCTATCCTATCCTCTATCCTATCCTATCCTCTATCCTATCCTATCCATTATCCTATCCTATCCATTATCCTATCCTATCCTCTATCCTATCGTATACTCTATCCTATCGTCCATCCTATCCTATCCTCTATCCTATCCTATCCTCTATCCTATCCTTTCCTCTATCCTATCCTATCCTCTATTCTATCCTATCCTCCATCGTCTCCTGTCCTCTATCCTATCCAATCCCCTATCCTATCCTCTATCGTCTCCTATCCTCTATCCTATCCAATCCCCTATCGGATCCTCTATCCTATCCTATCCTCAATCCTATCCTATCCTCATTCCTATCCTATCCTCTATCCTATCCTATCCTCTATGGTATCCCATCCTCTATCCTATACTATGCTCTATCCTATCCTATCCTCTATCCTATCCTATCCTCTATCCTATCCTATCCTCAATCCTATCCTATCCTCTATCCTATCCTATCCTCTATGCTATCCCATCCTCTATCCTATCCTATGCTCTATCCTATCCTTTCCTCTATACTATCCTATCCTCTATTCTATCCTATCCTCTATCGTCTCCTATCCTCTATCCTATCCAATCCCCTATCGGATCCTCTATCCTATCCTATCCTCTATCCTATCCTATCCTCTATCCTATCCTATCCTCTATCCTATGCTATCCTCAATCCTATCCTATCATCTATCCTATCCTATCCTCTATGCTATCCCATCCTCTATCCTATCCTATGCTCTACCCTCAATCCTATTCTCTATCCTATCCTATCCTCTATCCTATCCTATACTCTATCCTATCCTATCCTCTATACTATCCTATCCTCTATCCTATCCTATACTCTATCCTATCCTATCCTATCCAATCCCCTATCCTATTCTCAATCCTACCCTATCTTCTATCCTATCCTATCCTCTATGCTATCCCATCCTCTATCCTATCCTATCCTCTATCCTATCCTATCCTCTATCCTATCCTATCCTCTATCCTATCCTATCCTCTATCCTATGCTCTATCCTCAATCCTATCCTCTATCCTATCCTATTCTCTATCCTATCCTATCCTCTCTCCTATCCTATCCTCTATCCTATCCTATCCTCTATACTATCCTATCCTCTATCCTATCCTATACTCTATCCTATCCTATACTCTATCCTATCCTATCCTCAATCCTATCCTATCCTCTATCCTATCCTATCCTCTATGCTATCCCATCCTCTATCCTATCCTATGCTCTATCCTCAATCCTATTCTCTATCCTATCCTATCCTATATCCTATCCTATCCTCTATCCTATCCTATCCTCAATCCTATCCTATCCTCTATCCTATCCTATCCTCTATGCTATCCCATCCTCTATCCTATCCTATGCTCTATCCTCAATCCTATCCTCTATCCTATCCTATCCTCTATCCTATCCTATTCTCTATCCTATCCTATCCTCTATCCTATCCTATCCTCTATCCTATCCTATCCTCAATCCTATCCTATCCTCTATCCTATCCTATCCTCTATGCTATCCCATCCTCTATCCTATCCTATGCTCTATCCTCAATCCTATTCTCTATCCTATCCTATACTCTACCCTATCCTATACTCTATCCCATCCTATCCTCTATACTATCCTATGCTCTATCCTATCCTATCCTATCCAATCCCCTATCCTATCCTCTATTCGATCCTATCCTCTATCCTATCGTATCCTCTACACTATCGTATCCTCTATCCTATCGTGTCCTCGATCCTATAATATCATCCATCCTGTCCTATTCTCTATCCTACCCTATCCTATCCTCTATCGTATCCTATCCTCTATCCTATCCTATCCTCTATCGTATCCTATCCGCTATCGTCTCATGTCCTCTATCCTATCCAATCCCCTATCCTATTCTCTATCGTCAAATATCCTATATCATATCCAATCCCCTATCCGATCCTCTATCCTATCCTATCCTATATCCTATCCTGCCCTCGATCATATAATATCATCCATCCTATCCTATTCTCTATCCTACCCTATCCTATCCTCTATTGTATCCTATCCTCTATCCTATCCAATCCTATATCCTATACTCTATCCTATCCTATCCTCTATCCTATCCTATCCTCAATCCTATCCTATCCTCTCTCCTATCCTATCCTCTATCCTATCCTCTATCCTATCCTATTCTATGCTATCCTATGCTCTATCCTATCCTTTCCTCTATACTATCCTATCCTCTATTCTATCCTATCCTCTATCGTCTCCTATCCTCTATCCTATCCAATCCCCTATCGGATCCTCTATCCTGTCGTATCCTCTATCCTATACTATCCCCAATCCTATCCTATGCTCTCTCCTATCCTATCCTCTATCCTATCCTCTATCCTATCCTATCCTCTATCCTATCCTATACTGTATCCTATCCTATCCTCTATCCTATCGGATCCTCTATCCTATCGGATCCTCTATCCTATCCTATACTCTATCCTATCCTATCCTCTATACTATCCTATCCTCAATCCTATCCTATCCTCTATCCTATCCTATCCTCTATCCTATTCTATACTCTATCCTGTCCTATCCTATCCAATCCCCTATCCTATCCTATACTCTATCCTATCCTATCCGCTATCCTATCCTCTCTCCTCAATCCTATAACATCCTCTATCCTATCCTATACTCTATCCTATCCCATCCACTATCCTATCCTATCCTCTATCCTATCCTATCCTCTATCCTATCCTATCCTCTATCCTATCCTATACTCTATCCTATCCTATCCTCAATCCTATCCTATCCTCTATCCTATCCCATCCTCTATCCTATCCTATGCTCTATCCTCAATCCTATTCTCTATCCTATCCTATCCTCTATCCTATCCTATACTCTATCCTATCCTATCCTCTATACTATCCTATCCTCTATCCTATCCGATCCTCTATCGTATCCTATCCTCTATCCTATCCTATACTCTATCCTATCCTATCCGCTATCCTATCCTCTCTCCTCAATCCTATAACATCCTCTATCCTATCCCTTCCACTATCCTATCCTATCCTCTATCCTATCCCATCCTCTATCCTATCCTATCCCCTATCCTATCCGGTCCTCTATCCTATCCTATCCTCGATCCTATCCTATCCTCTATCCTATCCTATCCTCTATCCTATCCTATCCATTATCCTATCCTATCCATTATCCTATCCTATCCTCTATCCTATCGTATACTCTATCCTATCGTCCATCCTATCCTATCCTCTATCCTATCCTATCCTCTATCCTATCCTTTCCTCTATCCTATCCTATCCTCTATTCTATCCTATCCTCCATCGTCTCCTGTCCTCTATCCTATCCAATCCCCTATCCTATCCTCTATCGTCTCCTATCCTCTATCCTATCCAATCCCCTATCGGATCCTCTATCCTATCCTATCCTCAATCCTATCCTATCCTCATTCCTATCCTATCCTCTATCCTATCCTATCCTCTATGGTATCCCATCCTCTATTCTATACTATGCTCTATCCTATCCTATCCTCTATCCTATCCTATCCTCTATCCTATCCTATCCTCAATCCTATCCTATCCTCTATCCTATCCTATCCTCTATGCTATCCCATCCTCTATCCTATCCTATGCTCTATCCTATCCTTTCCTCTATACTATCCTATCCTCTATTCTATCCTATCCTCTATCGTCTCCTATCCTCTATCCTATCCAATCCCCTATCGGATCCTCTATCCTATCCTATCCTCTATCCTATCCTATCCTCAATCCTATCGTATCCTCTCTCCTATCCTATTGTCTATCCTATCCTCTATCCTATCCTATCCTCTATCCTATCCTATACTGTATCCTATCCTATCCTCTATCCTATCCTATCCTCTATCCTATCCTATCCTCTATGCTATCCCATCCTCTATCCTATCCTATGCTCTATCCTATCCTATCCTCTATCCTATCCTATACTCTATCCTATCCTATCCTCTATACTATCCTATCCTCTATCCTATCCTATACTCTATCCTATCCTATCCTATCCAATCCCCTATCCTATTCTCAATCCTACCCTATCTTCTATCCTATCCTATCCTCTATGCTATCCCATCCTCTATCCTATCCTATCCTCTATCCTATCCTATCCTCTATCCTATCCTATCCTCTATCCTATCCTATCCTCTATCCTATGCTCTATCCTCAATCCTATCCTCTATCCTATCCTATTCTCTATCCTATCCTATCCTCTCTCCTATCCTATCCTCTATCCTATCCTATCCTCTATACTATCCTATCCTCTATCCTATCCTATACTCTATCCTATCCTATACTCTATCCTATCCTATCCTCAATCCTATCCTATCCTCTATCCTATCCTATCCTCTATGCTATCCCATCCTCTATCCTATCCTATGCTCTATCCTCAATCCTATTCTCTATCCTATCCTATCCTATATCCTATCCTATACTCTATCCTATCCTATCCTCTATACTATCCTATCCTCTATCCTATCCTATACTCTATCCTATCCTATCCTATCCCATCCTCTATCCTATCCAATGCTCTATCCTATCCTCTATCCTATCCTACCCTCTATCCTATCCTATCCTCTCTCCTTTCCTATCCTCTATCCTATCGTATCCTCTATCCTATCCGATCCTCTATCCTATCCTATCCTCTATCCTATCCTATCCTCTATACTATCCTATCCTCTATCCTATCCTATACTCTATCCTATCCTATCCTATCCCATCCTCTATCCTATCCAATACTCTATCCTATCCTCTATCCTATCCTACCCTCTATCCTATCCTATCCTCAATCCTATCCTATCCTCTATCCTATCCTATCCTCTATCCTATCCTATCCTCTATCCTATCCTTTCCTCTATCCTATCTTATCCTCTATTCTATCCTATCCTCCATCGTCTCCTGTCCTCTATCCTATCCAATCTGCTATCCTATCCTCTATCCTATCCAATGCCCTATCGGATCCTCTATCCTATCCTATCCTCTATCCTCTATCCTATCCTCAATCCTATTCTATACTCTATCCTATCCTATCCTATCCAATCCCCTATCCTATTCTCTATTCGATCCTATCCTCTATCCTATCCTATCCTCTATAATATCGCATCCTCTATCCTATCCTGTCCTCGATCATATAATATCATCCATCCTATCCTATTCTCTATCCTACCCTATCCTATCCTCTATCGTATCCTATCCTCTATCCTATCCAATCCTATATCCTATACTCTATCCTATCCTATCCTCTATTCTATCCTATCCTATCATCTTTCCTATCCTATCCTCTATCCTATCCTATCCTCTATCCTATCCAATGCTCTATCCTATCCTCTATCCTATCCTATCCCCTATCCTATCCTATCCTCTATCGTATCCTATCCTCTATCCTATCCTATTCTCCATCCTATCCTATCCTCTATCCTATCCTATCCTCTATCCTATCCTATCCTCTATCCTATCCTATCCATTATCCTATCCTATCCTCTATCCTATCGTATACTCTATCCTATCCTCTTTCCTATCCTATCCTCTATCCTATCCTATCCTCCATCCTATCCTATCCTCTATCCTATCCATTCCTCTATCCTATCCTATCCTCTATTCTATCCTATCCTCCATCGTCTCCTGTCCTCTATCCTATCCAATCCCCTATCCTATCCTCTATCGTCTCCTATCCTCTATCCTATCCAATCCCCTATCGGATCCTCTATCCTATCCTATCCTCAATCCTATCATATCCTCAATCCTATCCTATCCTCTATCCTATCCTCTCCTCTATGGTATCCCATCCTCTATCCTATACTATGCTCTATCCTATCCTATCCTCTATCCTATCCTATCCTCTATCCATTCCTATTCTCTATCCTATCCTATCCTCTATCCTATCCAATCCTATATCCTATACTCTATCCTATCCTATCCTCTATCCTATCCTATCCTCAATCCTATCCTATCCTCTCTCCTATCCTATCCTCTATCCTATCCTCTATCCTATCCTCTATCCTATCCTCTATCCTATCCTCTATCCTATCCTCTATCCTATCCTATCCTCTATCCTATCCTATACTCTATAATATCCTATCCTCAATCCTATCCTATCCTCTATCCTATCCCATCCTCTATCCTATCCTATGCTCTATCCTCAATCCTATTCTCTATCCTATCCTATCCTCTATCCTATCCTATACTCTATCCTATCCTATTCTCTATACTATCCTATCCTCTATCCTATCCTATACTCTATCCTATCCTATCCTATCCAATCCCATAACCTATCCTCTATTCGATCCTATCCTCTATCCTATCGTATCCTCTATCGTATCCTATCCTCTATCCTATCCAATGCTCTATCCTATCCTCTATCCTATCCTATCCCCTATCCTATCCTATCCTCTATCCTATCCTTTCCTCTATCCCATCCTATCCTCTATTCTATCCTATCCTCCATCGTCTCCTGTCCTCTATCCTATCCAATCCCCTATCCTATCCTCTATCGTCTCCTATCCTTTATCCTATCCAATCCCCTATCGGATCCTCCATCCTATCCTATCCTCTATCCTACCCTATCCTCAATCCTATCCTATCCTCTATCCTATCCTATCCTCTATCCTATCCTATCCTCTATCCTATCCTATACTCAATCCTATCCTATCCTCAATCCTATCCTATCCTCTATCCTATCCTATCCTCTATCCTATCCTTTCCTCTATCCTATCCTATCCTCTATTCTATCCTATCCTCCATCGTCTCCTGTCCTCTATCCTATCCAATCTGCTATCCTATCCTCTATCCTATCCAATGCCCTATCGGATCCTCTATCCTATCCTATCCTCTATCCTCTATCCTATCCTCAATCCTATTCTATACTCTATCCTATCCTATCCTATCCAATCCCTTATCCTATCCTCTATTCGATCCTATCCTCTATCCTATCCTATCCTCTATAATATCGCATCCTCTATCCTATCCTGTCCTCGATCATATAATATCATCCATCCTATCCTATTCTCTATCCTACCCTATCCTATCCTCTATCGTATCCTATCCTCTATCCTATCCAATCCTATATCCTATACTCTATCCTATCCTATCCTCTATTCTATCCTATCCTATCATCTTTCCTATCCTATCCTCTATCCTATCCTATCCTCTATCCTATCCAATGCTCTATCCTATCCTCTATCCTATCCTATCCCCTATCCTATCCTATCCTCTATCGTATCCTATCCTCTATCCTATCCTATTCTCCATCCTATCCTATCCTCTATCCTATCCTATTCTCTATCCTATCCTATCCTCTCTCCTATCCTATCCTCTATCCTATCCTATCTTCTATCCTATCCTATCCGCTATCCTATCCTATCCTCTATCCTATCCCCTATCCTATCCTGTCCTCTATCCCATCCTATCCGCTACCCTATCATATCCTCTATCCTATCCAATCCTCTATCCTATCCTATCCTCAATCCTATCGTATCCTCTCTCCTATCCTATTGTCTATCCTATCCTCTATCCTATCCTATCCTCTATCCTATCCTATACTGTATCCTATCCTATCCTCTATCCTATCCTATCCTCTATCCTATGCTATCCTCAATCCTATCCTATCATCTATCCTATCCTATCCTCTATGCTATCCCATCCTCTATCCTATCCTATGCTCTACCCTCAATCCTATTCTCTATCCTATCCTATCCTCTATCCTATCCTATACTCTATCCTATCCTATCCTCTATACTATCCTATCCTCAATCCTATTCTCTATCCTATCCTATCCTCTATCCTATCCTATACTCTATCCTATCCTATCCTCTATACTATCCTAACCTCTATCCTATCCTATACTCTATCCTATCCTATCCTATCCAATCCCCTATCCTATTCTCAATCCTACCCTATCTTCTATCCTATCCTATCCTCTATGCTATCCCATCCTGTATCCTATCCTATGCTCTATCCTCAATCCTATTCCCTATCGTACCCTATCCTCTATCCTATCCTATACTCTATCCTATCCTATACTCTATCCTATCCCATCCGCTATCCTATCCTATCCTCTATCCTATCCCATCCTCAATCCTATCATATCCTCAATCCTATCCTATCCTCTATACTATCCTCTCCTCTATGGTATCCCATCCTCTATCCTGTACTATGCTCTATCCTATCCTATCCTCTATCCTATCCTATCCACTATCCTATCCTATGCTCAATCCTATCCTATCCTCTATCCTATCCTATCCTCTATGCTATCCCATCCTCTATCCTATCCTATCCTCTATCCTATCCTATCCTCTATCCTATCCTATCCTCTATCCTATCCTATCCTCTATCCTATGCTCTATCCTCAATCCTATCCTCTATCCTATCCTATTCTCTATCCTATCCTATCCTCTCTCCTATCCTATCCTCTATCCAATCCTATCCTCTATACTATCCTATCCTCTATCCTATCCTATACTCTATCCTATCCTATCCTATCCAATCCCCTATCCTATTCTCAATCCTACCCTATCTTCTATCCTATCCCATCCACTATGCTATCCTATCCTCTATCCTATCCTATCCTCTATCCTATCCTATCCTCTATCCTATCCTGTCCTTGAGCATATAATATCATCCATCCTATCCTATTCTCTGTCCTACCCTATCCTATCCTCTATCGTATCCTATCCTCTCTCCTATCCAATCCTATGTCCTATACTGTATCCTATCCTATCCTCTATCCTATCCTATACTCTATCCTATCCTATCCTCAATCCTATCCTATCATCTATCCTATCCTATCCTCTATGCTATCCCATCCTCTATCCTATCCTATGATCTATCCTCAATCCTATCCTCTATCCTATCCTCTCCTCTATGGTATCCCATCCTCTATCCTATACTATGCTCTATCCTATCCTATCCTCTATCCTATCCTATCCTCTATCCATTCCTATTCTCTATCCTATCCTATCCTCTATCCTATCCAATCCTATATCCTATACTCTATCCTATCCTATCCTCTATCCTATCCTATCCTCAATCCTATCCTATCCTCTCTCCTATCCTATCCTCTATCCTATCCTCTATCCTATCCTCTATCCTATCCTCTATCCTATCCTCTATCCTATCCTATCCTCTATCCTATCCTATACTCTATAATATCCTATCCTCAATCCTATCCTATCCTCTATCCTATCCCATCCTCTATCCTATCCTATGCTCTATCCTCAATCCTATTCTCTATCCTATCCTATCCTCTATCCTATCCTATACTCTATCCTATCCTATTCTCTATACTATCCTATCCTCTATCCTATCCTATACTCTATCCTATCCTATCCTATCCAATCCCATAACCTATCCTCTATTCGATCCTATCCTCTATCCTATCGTATCCTCTATCGTATCCTATCCTCTATCCTATCCAATGCTCTATCCTATCCTCTATCCTATCCTATCCCCTATCCTATCCTATCCTCTATCCTATCCTTTCCTCTATCCCATCCTATCCTCTATTCTATCCTATCCTCCATCGTCTCCTGTCCTCTATCCTATCCAATCCCCTATCCTATCCTCTATCGTCTCCTATCCTTTATCCTATCCAATCCCCTATCGGATCCTCCATCCTATCCTATCCTCTATCCTACCCTATCCTCAATCCTATCCTATCCTCTATCCTATCCTATCCTCTATCCTATCCTATCCTCTATCCTATCCTATCCTCAATCCTATCCTATCCTCAATCCTATCCTATCCTCTATCCTATCCTATCCTCTATCCTATCCTTTCCTCTATCCTATCCTATCCTCTATTCTATCCTATCCTCCATCGTCTCCTGTCCTCTATCCTATCCAATCTGCTATCCTATCCTCTATCCTATCCAATGCCCTATCGGATCCTCTATCCTATCCTATCCTCTATCCTCTATCCTATCCTCAATCCTATTCTATACTCTATCCTATCCTATCCTATCCAATCCCTTATCCTATCCTCTATTCGATCCTATCCTCTACCCTATCCTATCCTCTATAATATCGCATCCTCTATCCTATCCTGTCCTCGATCATATAATATCATCCATCCTATCCTATTCTCTATCCTACCCTATCCTATCCTCTATCGTATCCTATCCTCTATCCTATCCAATCCTATATCCTATACTCTATCCTATCCTATCCTCTATTCTATCCTATCCTATCATCTTTCCTATCCTATCCTCTATCCTATCCTATCCTCTATCCTATCCAATGCTCTATCCTATCCTCTATCCTATCCTATCCCCTATCCTATCCTATCCTCTATCGTATCCTATCCTCTATCCTATCCTATTCTCCATCCTATCCTATCCTCTATCCTATCCTATTCTCTATCCTATCCTATCCTCTCTCCTATCCTATCCTCTATCCTATCCTATCTTCTATCCTATCCTATCCGCTATCCTATCCTCTCTCCTCAATCCTATAACATCCTCTATCCTACCCTATACTCTATCCTATCCCATCCACTATCCTAACCTATCCTCTATCCTATCCTATCCTCTATCCTATCCCCTATCTTATCCTGTCCTCTATCCCATCCTATCCGCTACCCTATCATATCCTCTATCCTATCCAATCCCCTATCGTATCCTCTATCCTATCCTATCCTCTATCCTATCCTATCCTCTATCCTATCCTATCCTCTATCCTATCCTATCTTCTATCCTATCCTATCCTCTATCCTATCAAATCCCCTATCCTATCCTCTATCCTATCAAATCCCCTATCCTATCCTCTATCCTATCCTATCCTTTATCCTATCCTATCCCCTATCCTATCCTGTCCTCTATCCTATCCTATCCTCGATCCTATCCTTTCCTCTATCCCATCCTATCCTCTATTCTATCCTATCCTCCATCGTCTCCTGTCCTCTATCCTATCCAATCCCCTATCCTATCCTCTATCATCTCCTATCCTCTATCCTATCCAATCCCCTATCGGATCCTCCATCCTATCTTATCCTCTATCCTACCCTATCCTCAATCCTATCCTATCCTCAATCCTATCCTATCCTCTATCCTATCCTATCCTCAATCCTATCCTATCCTCAATCCTATCCTATCCTCTATCCTATCCTATCCTCTATCCTATCCTCTATCCTATACTATCCTCTATCCTATCCTATCCTCAATCCTATCCTATCCTCTATCCTATCCTATCCTCTATCCTATTCTATACTCTATCCTGTCCTATCCTATCCAATCCCCTATCCTATCCTATACTCTATCCTATCCTATCCGCTATCCTATCCTCTCTCCTCAATCCTATAACATCCTCTATCCTATCCTATACTCTATCCTATCCCATCCACTATCCTATCCTATCCTCTATCCTATCCTATCCTCTATCCTATCCTATCCTCTATCCTATCCTATACTCTATCCTATCCTATCCTCAATCCTATCCTATCCTCTATCCTATCCCATCCTCTATCCTATCCTATGCTCTATCCTCAATCCTATTCTCTATCCTATCCTATCCTCTATCCTATCCTATACTCTATCCTATCCTATCCTCTATACTATCCTATCCTCTATCCTATCCCATCCTCTATCGTATCCTATCATCTATCCTATCCTATACTCTATCCTATCCTATCCGCTATCCTATCCTCTCTCCTCAATCCTATAACATCCTCTATCCTATCCCTTCCACTATCCTATCCTATCCTCTATCCTATCCCATCCTCTATCCTATCCTATCCCCTATCCTATCCGGTCCTCTATCCTATCCTATCCTCGACCCTATCCTATCCTCTATCCTATCCTATCCTCTATCCTATCCTATCCATTATCCTATCCTATCCATTATCCTATCCTATCCTCTATCCTATCGTATACTCTATCCTATCCTCCATCCTATCCTATCCTCTATCCTATCCTATCCTCTATACTATCCTATCCTCTATTCTATCCTATCCTCTATCGTCTCCTATCCTCTATCCTATCCAATCCCCTATCGGATCCTCTATCCTATCCTATCCTCTATCCTATCCTATCCTCAATCCTATCGTATCCTCTCTCCTATCCTATTGTCTATCCTATCCTCTATCCTATCCTATCCTCTATCCTATCCTATACTGTATCCTATCCTATCCTCTATCCTATCCTATCCTCTATCCTATGCTATCCTCAATCCTATCCTATCATCTATCCTATCCTATCCTCTATGCTATCCCATCCTCTATCCTATCCTATGCTCTACCCTCAATCCTATTCTCTATCCTATCCTATCCTCTATCCTATCCTATACTCTATCCTATCCTATCCTCTATACTATCCTATCCTCAATCCTATTCTCTATCCTATCCTATCCTCTATCCTATCCTATACTCTATCCTATCCTATCCTCTATACTATCCTAACCTCTATCCTATCCTATACTCTATCCTATCCTATCCTATCCAATCCCCTATCCTATTCTCAATCCTACCCTATCTTCTATCCTATCCTATCCTCTATGCTATCCCATCCTGTATCCTATCCTATGCTCTATCCTCAATCCTATTCCCTATCGTACCCTATCCTCTATCCTATCCTATACTCTATCCTATCCTATACTCTATCCTATCCCATCCGCTATCCTATCCTATCCTCTATCCTATCCCATCCTCAATCCTATCATATCCTCAATCCTATCCTATCCTCTATACTATCCTCTCCTCTATGGTATCCCATCCTCTATCCTGTACTATGCTCTATCCTATCCTATCCTCTATCCTATCCTATCCACTATCCTATCCTATGCTCAATCCTATCCTATCCTCTATCCTATCCTATCCTCTATGCTATCCCATCCTCTATCCTATCCTATCCTCTATCCTATCCTATCCTCTATCCTATCCTATCCTCTATCCTATCCTATCCTCTATCCTATGCTCTATCCTCAATCCTATCCTCTATCCTATCCTATTCTCTATCCTATCCTATCCTCTCTCCTATCCTATCCTCTATCCAATCCTATCCTCTATACTATCCTATCCTCTATCCTATCCTATATTCTATCCTATCCTATCCTATCCAATCCCCTATCCTATTCTCAATCCTACCCTATCTTCTATCCTATCCCATCCACTATGCTATCCTATCCTCTATCCTATCCTATCCTCTATCCTATCCTATCCTCTATCCTATCCTGTCCTTGAGCATATAATATCATCCATCCTATCCTATTCTCTGTCCTACCCTATCCTATCCTCTATCGTATCCTATCCTCTCTCCTATCCAATCCTATGTCCTATACTGTATCCTATCCTATCCTCTATGCTATCCCATCCTGTATCCTATCCTATGCTCTATCCTCAATCCTATTCCCTATCGTACCCTATCCTCTATCCTATCCTATACTCTATCCTATCCTATACTCTATCCTATCCCATCCGCTATCCTATCCTATACTCTATCCTATCCTATCCTCAATCCTATCCTATCATCTATCCTATCCTATCCTCTATGCTATCCCATCCTCTATCCTATCCTATGATCTATCCTCAATCCTATTCTCTATCCTATCCTATCCTATATCCTATCCTATACTCTATCCTATCCTATCCTCTATACTATCCTATCCTCTATCCTATCCTATACTCTATCCTATCCTATCCTATCCCATCCTCTATCCTATCCTATCCTCTATCCTATTCTATACTCTATCCTATCCTATCCTATCCAATCCCCTATCCTATCCTCTATTCGATCCTATCCTCTATCCTATCCTATCCTCTATAATATCGCATTCTCTATCCTATCCTGTCCTCGATCATATAATATCATCCATCCTATCCTATTCTCTATCCTACCCTATCCTATTCTCTATCGTATCCTATCCTCTATCCTATCCAATCCTATATCCTATACTCTATCCTATCCTATCCTCTATTCTATCCTATCCTATCCTCTGTCCTATCCTATCCTCTATCCTATCCTATCCTCCATCGTCTCCTGTCCTCTATCCTATCCAATCCCCTATCCTATCCTCTATCGTCTCCTATCCTCTATCCTATCCAATCCCCTATCGGATCCTCTATCAAATCCTATCCTCAATCCTATCATATCCTCAATCCTATCCTATCCTCTATCCTATCCTCTCCTCTATGGTATCCCATCCTCTATCCTATACTATGCTCTATCCTATCCTATCCTCTATCCTATCCTATCCTCTATCCTATCCTATGCTCAATCCTATCCTATCCTCTATCCTATCCTATCCTCTATCCTATCCTATCCTCTATCCTATCCGATCCTCTATCCCATCCTATCCTCTATTCTATCCCATCCTCCATCGTCTCCTGTCCTCTATCCTATCCAATCCCCTATCCTATCCTCTATCGTCTCGTATCCTTTATCCTATCCAATCCCCTATCGGATCCTCCATCCTATCCTATCCTCTATCCTACCCTATCCTCAATCCTATCCTCTCTCCTCAATCCTATAATATCCTCTATCCTATCCTATACTCTATCCTATCCCATCCACTATCCTATCCTATCCTCTATCCTATCCTATCCTCTATCCTATCCTATCCATTATCCTATCCTATCCTCTATCCTATCCTATCCATTATCCTATCCTATCCTCTATCCTATCCTATCCTCTCTCGTATCCTATCCTCTATCCTATCCTATCCTCTATCCTATCCTATCCGCTATCCTATCCTCTCTCCTCAATCCTATAACATCCTCTATCCTACCCTATACTCTATCCTATCCCATCCACTATCCTAACCTATCCTCTATCCTATCCTATCCTCTATCCTATCCCCTATCCTATCCTGTCCTCTATCCTATCCTATCCTCGATCCTATCCTTTCCTCTATCCCATCCTATCCTCTATTTTATCCTATCCTCCATCGTCTCCTGTCCTCTATCCTATCCAATCCTATATCCTATACTCTATCCTATCCTATCCTCTATTCTATCCTATCCTATCCTCTTTCCTATCCTATCCTCTATCCTATCCTATCCTCTATCCTATCCTATCCTCTATCCTATCCAATGCTCTATCCTATCCTCTATCCTATCCTATCCTCTATCCTATCCTATCCTATTCTCCATCCTATCCTATCCTCAATCCTATCCTCTCTCCTCAATCCTATAATATGCTCTATCCTATCATATACTCTATCCTATCCCATCCACTATCCTATCCTATCCTCTATCCTATCCTATCCTCTATCCTATCCTATCCTCTATCCTATCCTATCCATTATCCTATCCTATCCTCTATCCTATCGTATACTCTATCCTATCCTCTTTCCTATCCTATCCTCTATCCTATCCTATCCTCTATCCTATCCTTTCATCTATCCTATCCTATCCTCCATCGTCTCCTGTCCTCTATCCTACCCAATCCCCTATCCTATCCTCAATCCTATCATATCCTCAATCCTATCCTATCCTCTATCCTATCCTCTCCTTTATGGTATCCCATCCTCTATCCTATACTATGCTCTATCCTATCCTATCCTCTATCCTATCCCATCCTCTATCCTATACTATGCTCTATCCTATCCTATCCTCTATCCTATCCTATCCTCTATCCTATCCTATGCTCAATCCTATCCTATCCTCTATCCTATCCTATCCTCTATGCTATCCCATCCTCTATCCTATCCTATCCTCTATCCTATCCTATCCTCTATACTATCCTATCCTCAATCCTATTCTCTATCCTATCCTATCCTCTATCCTATCCTATACTCTATCCTATCCTATCCTCTATACTATCCTAACCTCTATCCTATCCTATACTCTATCCTATCCTATCCTATCCAATCCCCTATCCTATTCTCAATCCTACCCTATCTTCTATCCTATCCTATCCTCTATGCTATCCCATCCTGTATCCTATCCTATGCTCTATCCTCAATCCTATTCCCTATCGTACCCTATCCTCTATCCTATCCTATACTCTATCCTATCCTATACTCTATCCTATCCCATCCGCTATCCTATCCTATCCTCTATCCTATCCCATCCTCAATCCTATCATATCCTCAATCCTATCCTATCCTCTATACTATCCTCTCCTCTATGGTATCCCATCCTCTATCCTGTACTATGCTCTATCCTATCCTATCCTCTATCCTATCCTATCCACTATCCTATCCTATGCTCAATCCTATCCTATCCTCTATCCTATCCTATCCTCTATGCTATCCCATCCTCTATCCTATCCTATCCTCTATCCTATCCTATCCTCTATCCTATCCTATCCTCTATCCTATCCTATCCTCTATCCTATGCTCTATCCTCAATCCTATCCTCTATCCTATCCTATTCTCTATCCTATCCTATCCTCTCTCCTATCCTATCCTCTATCCCATCCTATCCTCTATACTATCCTATCCTCTATCCTATCCTATACTCTATCCTATCCTATCCAATCCAATCCCCTATCCTATCCTCTATTCGATCCTATCGTATCCTCTATACTATCGTATCCTCTATCCTATCGTGTCCTCGATCCTATAATATCATCCATCCTATCCTATTCTCTATCCTACCCTATCCTATCCTCTATCGTATCCTATCCTCTATCCTATCCTATCCTCTATCGTATCCTATCCGCTATCGTCTCATGTCCTCTATCCTATCCAATCCCCTATCCTATTCTCTATCGTCAAATATCCTATATCATATCCAATCCCCTATCCGATCCTCTATCCTATCCTCTTTACTATCCTGTTCTCTATCCTATCCTATCCTCTATCCTATCCTGTCCTCGAGCATATAATATCATCCATCCTATCCTATTCTCTATCCTACCCTATCCTATCCTCTATCGTATCCTATCCTCTATCCTATCCTATTCTCTATCCTATCCCGTCCGCTATCCTATCCTCGATCCTCAATCCTATAACATCCTCTATCCTATCCTATACTCTATCCTATCCCATCCACTATCCTATCCTATCCTCTATCCTATCCAATCCTCTATCCTATCCTATCACCTATCCTATCCTATCCTCTATCCTATCCTATCCTCTATCCTATCCTATCCTCAATCCTATCCTATCCTCTCTCCTATCCTATCCTCTATCCTATCCTCTATCCTATCCTATCCTCTATCCTATCCTATACTGTATCCTATCCTATCCTCTATCCTATCCCATCCTCTATCCTATGCTATCCTCAATCCTATCCTATCCTCTATCCTATCCTATCCTCTATGCTATCCCATCCTCTATCCTATCCTATGCTCTACCCTCAATCCTATTCTCTATCCTATCCTATCCTCTATCCTATCCTATACTCTATCCTATCCTATCCTCTATACTATCCTATACTCTATCCTATCCTATCCTATCCAATCCCCTATCCTATCCTCTATTCGATCCTATCCTCTATCCTATCGTATCCTCTATACTATCGTATACTCTATCCTATCGTGTCCTCGATCCTATAATATCATCCATCCTATCCTATTCTCTATCCTACCCTATCCTATCCTCTATCGTATCCTATCCTCTATCCTATCCTATCCTCTCTCGTATCCTATCCGCTATCGTCTCATGTCCTCTATCCTATCCAATCCCCTATCATATTCTCTATCGTCAAATATCCTATTTCATATCCAATCCCCTATCCGATCCTCTATCCTATCCTCTTTACTATCCTGTTCTCTATCCTATCTTATCCCCTATCCTATCCTGTCCTCGAGCATATAATATCATCCATCCTATCCTATTCTCTATCCTACCCTATCCTATCCTCTATCGTATCCTATCCTCTATCCTATCCAATCCTATATCCTATATTCTATCCTATCCTATCCTCTATCCTATCCTATCCTCAATCCTATCCTATCCTCTCTCCTATCCTATCCTCTATCCTATCCTCTATCCTATCCTCTATCCTATCCTCTATCCTATCCTCTATCCTATCCTATCCTCTATCCTATCCTATACTCTATCCTATCCTATCCTCAATCCTATCCTATCCTCTATCCTATCCCATCCTCTATCCTATCCTATGCTCTTTCCTCAATCCTATTCTCTATCCTATCCTATCCTCTATCCTATCCTATCCTCTATCCTATCCTATCCCCTATCCTATCCTATCCTCTATCCTATCCTATCCTCTATCCTATCCTTTCCTCTATACTATCCTATCCTCTATTCTATCCTATCCTCTATCGTCTCCTATCCTCTATCCTATCCAATCCCCTATCGGATCCTCTATCCTATCCTATCCTCTATCCTATCCTATCCTCAATCCTATCCTATCCTCTCTCCTATCCTATCCTCTATCCTATCCTTTCCTCTATACTATCCTATCCTCTATTCTATCCTATCCTCTATCGTCTCCTATCCTCTATCCTATCCAATCTCCTATCGGATCCTCTATCCTATCCTATACTCTATCCTATCCTATCCTATCCAATCCCCTATCCTATTCTCAATCCTATCCTATCTTCTATCCTATCCTATCCTCTATGCTATCCCATCCTCTATCCTATCCTATGCTCTATCCTCAATCCTATTCCCTATCCTACCCTATCCTCTATCCTATCCTATACTCTATCCTATCCTATCCTCTATCCTATCCTATACTCTATCCTATCCTATCCTATCCAATCCCCTATCCTATCCTCTATTCGATCCTATCCTCTATCCTATCGTATCCTCTATACTATCGTATCCTCTATCCTATCGTGTCCTCGATCCTATAATATCATCCATCCTATCCTATTCTCTATCCTACCCTATCCTATCCTCTATCGTATCCTATCCTCTATCCTATCCTATCCTCTATCGTATCCTATCCGCTATCGTCTCATGTTCTCTATCCTATCCAATCCCCTATCCTATTCTCTATCGTCAAATATCCTATATCATATCCAATCCCCTATCCGATCCTCTATCCTATCCTCTTTACTATCCTGTTCTCTATCCTATCCTATCCTCTATCCTATCCTGTCCTCGAGCATATAATATCATCCATCCTATCCTATTCTCTATCCTACCCTATCCTATCCTCTATCGTATCCTATCCTCTATCCTATCCTATTCTCTATCCTATCCCGTCCGCTATCCTATCCTCGATCCTCAATCCTATAACATCCTCTATCCTATCCTATACTCTATCCTATCCCATCCACTATCCTATCCTATCCTCTATCCTATCCTATCCTCTATCCTATCCTATCACCTATCCTATCCTATCCTCTATCCTATCCTATCCTCTATCCTATCCTATCCTCAATCCTATCCTATCCTCTCTCCTATCCTATCCTCTATCCTATCCTCTATCCTATCCTATCCTCTATCCTATCCTATACTGTATCCTATCCTATCCTCTATCCTATCCCATCCTCTATCCTATGCTATCCTCAATCCTATCCTATCCTCTATCCTATCCTATCCTCTATGCTATCCCATCCTCTATCCTATCCTATGCTCTACCCTCAATCCTATTCTCTATCCTATCCTATCCTCTATCCTATCCTATACTCTATCCTATCCTATCCTCTATACTATCCTATACTCTATCCTATCCTATCCTATCCAATCCCCTATCCTATCCTCTATTCGATCCTATCCTCTATCCTATCGTATCCTCTATACTATCGTATACTCTATCCTATCGTGTCCTCGATCCTATAATATCATCCATCCTATCCTATTCTCTATCCTACCCTATCCTATCCTCTATCGTATCCTATCCTCTATCCTATCCTATCCTCTATCGTATCCTATCCGCTATCGTCTCATGTCCTCTATCCTATCCAATCCCCTATCATATTCTCTATCGTCAAATATCCTATTTCATATCCAATCCCCTATCCGATCCTCTATCCTATCCTCTTTACTATCCTGTTCTCTATCCTATCTTATCCTCTATCCTATCCTGTCCTCGAGCATATAATATCATCCATCCTATCCTATTCTCTATCCTACCCTATCCTATCCTCTATCGTATCCTATCCTCTATCCTATCCAATCCTATATCCTATACTCTATCCTATCCTATCCTCTATCCTATCCTATACTCTATCCTATCCTATCCTCAATCCTATCCTATCCTCTATCCTATCCCATGCTCTATCCTATCCTATGCTCTATCCTCAATCCTATTCTCTATCCTATCCTATCCTCTATCCTATCCTATACTCTATCCTATCCTATTCTCTATACTATCCTATCCTCTATCCTATCCCATCCACTATCCTATCCTATCCTCTATCCTATCATATCCTCTATCCTATCCAATGCTCTATCCTATCCTCTATCCTATCCTATCCTCTATCCTATCCTATCCTCAATCCTATCCTATCCTCTCTCCTATCCTATCCTCTATCCTATCCTCTATCCTATCCTATCCTCTATCCTATCCTATACTGTATCCTATCCTATCCTCAATCATATCCTATCCTCAATCCTATCCTATCCTCTATCCTATCCTATCCTCTATGCTATCCAATCCTCTATCCTATCCTATCCTCAATCCTATCCTATCCTCTATCCTATCCTATCCTCTATGCTATCCCATCCTCTAACCTATCCCATGCTCTATCCTCTATCCTATTCTCTATCCTATACTATACTCTATCCTATCCTATACTCTATCCCATCCTATCCTCTATACTATCCTATGCTCTATCCTATCCTATACTCTATCCTATCCTATCCTATCCAATCCCCTATCCTATCCTCTATTCGATCCTATCCTCTATCCTATCGTATCCTCTATACTATCGTATCCTCTATCCTATCGTGTCCTCGATCCTATAATATCATCCATCCTATCCTATTCTCTATCCTACCCTATCCTATCCTCTATCGTATCCTATCCTCTATCCTATCCTATCCTCTCTCGTATCCTATCCGCTATCGTCTCATGTCCTCTATCCTATCCAATCCCCTATCATATTCTCTATCGTCAAATATCCTATTTCATATCCAATCCCCTATCCGATCCTCTATCCTATCCTCTTTACTATCCTGTTCTCTATCCTATCTTATCCTCTATCCTATCCTGTCCTCGAGCATATAATATCATCCATCCTATCCTATTCTCTATCCTACCCTATCCTATCCTCTATCGTATCCTATCCTCTATCCTATCCAATCCTATATCCTATATTCTATCCTATCCTATCCTCTATCCTATCCTATCCTCAATCCTATCCTATCCTCTCTCCTATCCTATCCTCTATCCTATCCTCTATCCTATCCTCTATCCTATCCTCTATCCTATCCTCTATCCTATCCTATCCTCTATCCTATCCTATACTCTATCCTATCCTATCCTCAATCCTATCCTATCCTCTATCCTATCCCATCCTCTATCCTATCCTATGCTCTTTCCTCAATCCTATTCTCTATCCTATCCTATCCTCTATCCTATCCTATCCTCTATCCTATCCTATCCCCTATCCTATCCTCTATCCTATCCTATCCTCTATCCTATCCTTTCCTCTATACTATCCTATCCTCTATTCTATCCTATCCTCTATCGTCTCCTATCCTCTATCCTATCCAATCCCCTATCGGATCCTCTATCCTATCCTATCCTCAATCCTATCCTATCCTCAATCCTATCCTATCCTCTCTCCTATCCTATCCTCTATCCTATCCTTTCCTCTATACTATCCTATCCTCTATTCTATCCTATCCTCTATCGTCTCCTATCCTCTATCCTATCCAATCTCCTATCGGATCCTCTATCCTATCCTATACTCTATCCTATCCTATCCTATCCAATCCCCTATCCTATTCTCAATCCTATCCTATCTTCTATCCTATCCTATCCTCTATGCTATCCCATCCTCTATCCTATCCTATGCTCTATCCTCAATCCTATTCCCTATCCTACCCTATCCTCTATCCTATCCTATACTCTATCCTATCCTATCCTCTATCCTATCCTATACTCTATCCTATCCTATCCTATCCAATCCCCTATCCTATCCTCTATTCGATCCTATCCTCTATCCTATCGTATCCTCTATACTATCGTATCCTCTATCCTATCGTGTCCTCGATCCTATAATATCATCCATCCTATCCTATTCTCTATCCTACCCTATCCTATCCTCTATCGTATCCTATCCTCTATCCTATCCTATCCTCTATCGTATCCTATCCGCTATCGTCTCATGTCCTCTATCCTATCCAATCCCCTATCCTATTCTCTATCGTCAAATATCCTATATCATATCCAATCCCCTATCCGATCCTCTATCCTATCCTCTTTACTATCCTGTTCTCTATCCTATCCTATCCTCTATCCTATCCTGTCCTCGAGCATATAATATCATCCATCCTATCCTATTCTCTATCCTACCCTATCCTATCCTCTATCGTATCCTATCCTCTATCCTATCCTATTCTCTATCCTATCCCGTCCGCTATCCTATCCTCGATCCTCAATCCTATAACATCCTCTATCCTATCCTATACTCTATCCTATCCCATCCACTATCCTATCCTATCCTCTATCCTATCCTATCCTCTATCCTATCCTATCACCTATCCTATCCTATCCTCTATCCTATCCTATCCTCTATCCTATCCTATCCTCAATCCTATCCTATCCTCTCTCCTATCCTATCCTCTATCCTATCCTCTATCCTATCCTATCCTCTATCCTATCCTATACTGTATCCTATCCTATCCTCTATCCTATCCCATCCTCTATCCTATGCTATCCTCAATCCTATCCTATCCTCTATCCTATCCTATCCTCTATGCTATCCCATCCTCTATCCTATCCTATGCTCTACCCTCAATCCTATTCTCTATCCTATCCTATCCTCTATCCTATCCTATACTCTATCCTATCCTATCCTCTATACTATCCTATACTCTATCCTATCCTATCCTATCCAATCCCCTATCCTATCCTCTATTCGATCCTATCCTCTATCCTATCGTATCCTCTATACTATCGTATACTCTATCCTATCGTGTCCTCGATCCTATAATATCATCCATCCTATCCTATTCTCTATCCTACCCTATCCTATCCTCTATCGTATCCTATCCTCTATCCTATCCTATCCTCTATCGTATCCTATCCGCTATCGTCTCATGTCCTCTATCCTATCCAATCCCCTATCATATTCTCTATCGTCAAATATCCTATTTCATATCCAATCCCCTATCCGATCCTCTATCCTATCCTCTTTACTATCCTGTTCTCTATCCTATCTTATCCTCTATCCTATCCTGTCCTCGAGCATATAATATCATCCATCCTATCCTATTCTCTATCCTACCCTATCCTATCCTCTATCGTATCCTATCCTCTATCCTATCCAATCCTATATCCTATACTCTATCCTATCCTATCCTCTATCCTATCCTATACTCTATCCTATCCTATCCTCAATCCTATCCTATCCCCTATCCTATCCCATCCTCTATCCTATCCTATGCTCTATCCTCAATCCTATTCTCTATCCTATCCTATCCTCTATCCTATCCTATACTCTATCCTATCCTATTCTCTATACTATCCTATCCTCTATCCTATCCCATCCACTATCCTATCCTATCCTCTATCCTATCATATCCTCTATCCTATCCAATGCTCTATCCTATCCTCTATCCTATCCTATCCTCTATCCTATCCTATCCTCAATCCTATCCTATCCTCTCTCCTATCCTATCCTCTATCCTATCCTCTATCCTATCCTATCCTCTATCCTATCCTATACTGTATCCTATCCTATCCTCAATCATATCCTATCCTCAATCCTATCCTATCCTCTATCCTATCCTATCCTCTATGCTATCCAATCCTCTATCCTATCCTATCCTCAATCCTATCCTATCCTCTATCCTATCCTATCCTCTATGCTATCCCATCCTCTAACCTATCCCATGCTCTATCCTCTATCCTATTCTCTATCCTATACTATACTCTATCCTATCCTATACTCTATCCCATCCTATCCTCTATGCTATCCAATCCTCTATCCTATCCTATCCTCAATCCTATCCTATCCTCTATCCTATCCTATCCTCTATGCTATCCCATCCTCTAACCTATCCCATGCTCTATCCTCTATCCTATTCTCTATCCTATACTATACTCTATCCTATCCTATACTCTATCCCATCCTATCCTCTATACTATCCTATGCTCTATCCTATCCTATACTCTATCCTATCCTATCCTATCCAATCCCCTATCCTATCCTCTATTCGATCCTATCCTCTATCCTATCGTATCCTCTATACTATCGTATCCTCTATCCTATCGTGTCCTCGATCCTATAATATCATCCATCCTATCCTATTCTCTATCCTACCCTATCCTATCCTCTATCGTATCCTATCCTCTATCCTATCCTATCCTCTATCGTATCCTATCCGCTATCGTCTCATGTCCTCTATCCTATCCAATCCCCTATCCTATTCTCTATCGTCAAATATTCTATATCATATCCAATCCCCTATCCGATCCTCTATCCTATCCTCTTTACTATCCTGTTCTCTATCCTATCCTATCCTATATCCTATCCTATGCTCTATCCTCAATCCTATTCCCTATCCTACCCTATCCTCTATCCTATCCTATACTCTATCCTATCCTATCCTCTATCCTATCCTATACTCTATCCTATCCTATCCTATCCAATCCCCTATCCTATCCTCTATTCGATCCTATCCTCTATCCTATCGTATCCTCTATACTATCGTATCCTCTATCCTATCGTCTCCTCGATCCTATAATATCATTCATCCTATCCTATTCTCTATCCTACCCTATCCTATCCTCTATCGTATCCTATCCTCTATCCTATCCTATCCTCTATCGTATCCTATCCGCTATCGTCTCCTGTCCTCTATCCTATCCAATCTCCTATCCTATCCTCTATCCTATCCAATGCCCTATCGGATCCTCTATCCTATCCTATCCTCTATCCTCTATCCTATCCTCAATTCTATCCTATCCTCTATCCTATCCTATCCTCTATTATATCCTATCCTCTATCCTATCCTATCCTCAATCCTATCCTATCCTCTATCCTATCCTATCCTCTATCCTATTCTATACTCTATCCTGTCCTATCCTATCCAATCCCCTATCCTATCCTATACTCTATCCTATCCTATCCGCTATCCTATCCTCTCTCCTCAATCCTATAACATCCTCTATCCTATCCTATACTCTATCCTATCCCATCCACTATCCTATCCTATCCTCTATCCTATCCTATCCTCTATCCTATCCTATCCCCTATCCTATCCTATCCTCTATCCTATCCTCTATCCTATCCTCTATCCTATCCTATCCTCTATCCTATCCTATACTCTATCCTATCCTAACCTCAATCCTATCCTATCCGCTATCCTATCCTCTCTCCTCAATCCTATAACATCCTCTATCCTATCCCTTCCACTATCCTATCCTATCCTCTATCCTATCCTATCCTCTATCCTATCCTATTCCCTATCCTATCCTGTCCTCTATCCTATCCTATCCTCGCTCCTATCCTTTCCTCTATCCCATCCTATCCTCTATTCTATCCTATCCTCCATCGTCTCCTGTCCTCTATCCTATCCAATCCCCTATCCTATCCTCTATCGTCTCCTATCCTCTATCCTATCCAATCCCCTATAGGATCCTCCATCCTATCCTATACTCTATCCTACCCTATCCTCAATCCTATCCTATCCTCTATCCTATCCTATCCTCTATCCTATCCTATCCTCTATCCTATCCTCAATCCTATCCTATCCTCAATCCTATCCTATCCTCTATCCTATCCTATCCTCTATCCTATCCTCTATCCTATACTATCCTCTATCCTATCCTATTCTCTATCCTATCCTTTCCTCTATCCTATCCTATGCTCTATTCTATCATATCCTCCATCGTCTCCTGTCCTCTATCCTATCCAATCTCCTATCCTATCCTCTATCCTATCCAATGCCCTATCGGATCCTCTATCCTATCCTCAATCCTATCCTATCCTCTATCCTATCCTATCCTCTATTATATCCTATCCTCTATCCTATCCTATCCTCAATCCTATCCTATCCTCTATCCTATCCTATCCTCTATCCTATTCTATACTCTATCCTATCCTATCCTATCCAATCCCCTATCCTATCCTATACTCTATCCTATCCTATCCGCTATCCTATCCTCTCTCCTCAATCCTATAACATCCTCTATCCTATCCTATACTCTATCCTATCCCATCCACTATCCTATCCTATCCTCTATCCTATCCTATCCTCTATCCTATCCTATCCTCAATCCTATCCTATCCTCTATCATATCCTATCCTCTATCCTATCCTCAATCCTATCCTATCCTCAATCCTATCCTATCCTCTATCCTATCCTATCCACTATGGTATCCCATCCTCTATCCTATACTATGCTCTATCCTATCCTATCCTCTATCCTATCCTATCCTCTATCCTATCCTATCCTCAATCCTGTCCTATCCTCAATCCTATCCTATCCTCAATCCTATCCTATCCTCAATGCTATCCTATCCTCAATCCTATCCTATCCTCTATCCTATCCTATCCTCTATCCTACCCTATCCTCAATCCTATCCTATCCTCTATCCTATCCTATCCTCTATCCTATCCTATCCTATCCTCAATCCTATCCTATCCTCAATCCTATCCTATCCTCTATCCTATCCTATCCTCTATCCTATCCTCTATCCTATCCTATCCTCTATCCTATCCTATCCTCTATCCTATCCTTTCCTCTATCCTATCCTATCCTCTATTCTATCCTATCCTCCATCGTCTCCTGTCCTCTATCCTATCCAATCTCCTATCCTATCCTCTATCCTATCCAATGCCCTATCGGATCCTCTATCCTATCCTATCCTCTATCCTCTATCCTATCCTCAATCCTATCCTATCCTCTATCCTATCCTATCCTCTATTATATCCTATCCTCTATCCTATCCTATCCTCAATCCTATCCTATCCTCTATCCTATCCTATCCTCTATCCTATTCTATACTCTATCCTATCCTATCCTATCCAATCCCCTATCCTATCCTATACTCTATCCTATCCTATCCGCTATCCTATCCTCTCTCCTCAATCCTATAACATCCTCTATCCTATCCTATACTCTATCCTATCCCATCCACTATCCTATCCTATCCTCTATCCTATCCTATCCTCTATCCTATCCTATCCTCTATCCTATCCTATCCTCAATCCTATCCTATCCTCAATCCTATCCTATCCTCTATCCTATCCTATCCTCTATCCTATCCTCAATCCTATCCTATCCTCAATCCTATCCTATCCTCTATCCTATCCTATCCTCTATGGTATCCCATCCTCTATCCTATACTATGCTCTATCCTATCCTATCCTCTATCCTATCCTATCCTCTATCCTATCCTATCCTCAATCCTATCCTATCCTCTATCCTATCCTATCCTCTATGCTATCCCATCCTCTGTACTATCCTATGCTCTATCCTATCCTTTCCTCTATACTATACTATCCTCTATTCTATCCTATCCTCTATCGTCTCCTATCCTCTATCCTATCCAATCCCCTATCGGATCCTCTATCCTATCCTATCCTCTATCCTATCCTATCCTCAATCCTATCATATCCTCTCTCCTATCCTATCCTCTATCCTATCCTCTATCCTATCCTATCCTCTATCCTATCCTATACTGTATCCTATCCTATCCTCTATCCTATCCTATCCTCTATGCTATTCCATCCTCTATCCTATCCTATGCTCTACCCTCAATCCTATTCTCTATCCTATCCTATCCTCTATCCTATCCTATCCTCAATCCTATCCTATCCTCTATCCTATCCTATCCTCTATCCTATTCTATACTATATCCTATCCTATCCTATCCAATCCCCTATCCTATCCTCTATTCGATCCTATCCTCTATCCTATCCTATCCTCTATAATATCGCATCCTCTATCCTATCCCGTCCTCGATCATATAATATCATCCATCCTATCCTATTCTCTATCCTACCCTATCCTATCCTCTATCGTATCCTATCCTCTATCCTATCCAATCCTATATCCTATACTCTATCCTATCCTATCCTCTATCCTATCCTCTCTCCTCAATCCTATAATATCCTCTATCCTATCCTATACTCTATCCTATCCTCCATCCTATCCTATCCTCTATCCTATCCTATCCTCTATCCTATCCTTTCCTCTATCCTATCCTATCCTCTATTCTATCCTATCCTCCATCGTCTCCTGTCCTCTATCCTATCCAATCTCCTATCCTATCCTCTATCCTATCCAATGCCCTATCGGATCCTCTATCCTATCCTATCCTCTATCCTCTATCCTATCCTCAATCCTATCCTATCCTCTATCCTATCCTATCCTCTATTATATCCTATCCTCTATCCTATCCTATCCTCAATCCTATCCTATCCTCTATCCTATCCTATCCTCTATCCTATTCTATACTCTATCCTATCCTATCCTATCCAATCCCCTATCCTATCCTATACTCTATCCTATCCTATCCGCTATCCTATCCTCTCTCCTCAATCCTATAACATCCTCTATCCTATCCTATACTCTATCCTATCCCATCCACTATCCTATCCTATCCTCTATCCTATCCTATCCTCTATCCTATCCTATCCTCTATCCTATCCTATCCTCAATCCTATCCTATCCTCAATCCTATCCTATCCTCTATCCTATCCTATCCTCTATCCTATCCTCAATCCTATCCTATCCTCAATCCTATCCTATCCTCTATCCTATCCTATCCTCTATGGTATCCCATCCTCTATCCTATACTATGCTCTATCCTATCCTATCCTCTATCCTATCCTATCCTCTATCCTATCCTATCCTCAATCCTATCCTATCCTCTATCCTATCCTATCCTCTATGCTATCCCATCCTCTGTACTATCCTATGCTCTATCCTATCCTTTCCTCTATACTATACTATCCTCTATTCTATCCTATCCTCTATCGTCTCCTATCCTCTATCCTATCCAATCCCCTATCGGATCCTCTATCCTATCCTATCCTCTATCCTATCCTATCCTCAATCCTATCATATCCTCTCTCCTATCCTATCCTCAATCCTATCCTATCCTCTATCCTATCCTATCCTCTATCCTATTCTATACTATATCCTATCCTATCCTATCCAATCCCCTATCCTATCCTCTATTCGATCCTATCCTCTATCCTATCCTATCCTCTATAATATCGCATCCTCTATCCTATCCCGTCCTCGATCATATAATATCATCCATCCTATCCTATTCTCTATCCTACCCTATCCTATCCTCTATCGTATCCTATCCTCTATCCTATCCAATCCTATATCCTATACTCTATCCTATCCTATCCTCTATCCTATCCTCTCTCCTCAATCCTATAATATCCTCTATCCTATCCTATACTCTATCCTATCCTCCATCCTATCCTATCCTCTATCCTATCCTATCCTCTATCCTATCCTTTCCTCTATCCTATCCTATCCTCTATTCTATCCTATCCTCCATCGTCTCCTGTCCTCTATCCTATCCAATCCCCTATCCTATGCTCCATCGTCTCCTATCCTCTATCCTATCCAATCCCCTATCGGATCCTCTATCCTAACCTATCCTCAATCCTATCCTATCCTCAATCCTATCCTATCCTCTATGGTATCCCATCCTCTATCCTATACTCTGCTCTATCCTATCCTATCCTCTATCCTATCCTATCCTCTATCCTATCCTATCCTCAATCCTATCCTATCCTCTATCCTATCCTATCCTCTATGCTATCCCATCCTCTATCCTATCCTATGCTCTATCCTATCCTTTCCTCTATACTATCCTATCCTCTATTCTATCCTATCCTCTATCGTCTCCTATCCTCTATCCTATCCAATCCCCTATCGGATCCTCTATCCTATCCTATCCTCTATCCTATCCTATCCTCAATCCTATCGTATCCTCTCTCCTATCCTATTCTCTATCCTATCCTCTATCCTATCCTATCCTCTATCCTATCCTATACTGTATCCTATCCTATCCTCTATCCTATCCTATCCTCTATCCTATGCTATCCTCAATCCTATCCTATCCTCTATCCTATCCTATCCTCTATGCTATCCCATCCTCTATCCTATCCTATGCTCTACCCTCAATCCTATTCTCTATCCTATCCTATACTCTATCCTATCCTATCCTCTATACTATCCTATCCTCTATCCTATCCTATACTGTATCCTATCCTATCCTATCCAATCCCCTATCGTATTCTCAATCCTATCCTATCTTCTATCCTATCCTATCCTCTATGCTATCCCATCCTGTATCCTATCCTATGCTCTATCCTCAATCCTATTCCCTATCGTACCCTATCCTCTATCCTATCCTATACTCTATCCTATCCTATCCTCTATCCTATCTTATACTCTATCCTATCCTATCCTATACAATCCCCTATCCTATCCTCTATTCGATCCTATCCTCTATCCTATCGTATCCTCTATACTATCGTATCCTCTATCCTATCGTGTCCTCGATCCTATAATATCATTCATCCTATCCTATTCTCTACCCTACCCTATCCTATCCTCTATCGTATCCTATCCTCTATCCTATCCTATCCTCTATCCTATCCTATCCTCTATCCTATCCTTTCCTCTATCCTATCCTATCCTCCATTCTATCCTATCCTCCATCGTCTCCTGTCCTCTATCCTATCCAATCCCCTATCCTATCCTCTATCGTCTCCTATCCTATATCCTATCCAATCCCCTATCGGATCCTCTATCCTATCCTATCCTCAATCCTATCCTATCCTCAATCCTATCCTATCCTCTATCCTATCCTATCCTCTATGGTATCATATCCTCTATCCTATACTATGCTCTATCCTATCCTATCCTCTATCCTATCCTATCCTCTATCCTATCCTATCCTCAATCCTATCCTATCCTCTATCCTATCCTATCCTCTATGCTATCCCATCCTCTATCCTATCCTATGCTCTATCCTATCCTTTCCTCTATACTATCCTATCCTCTATTCTATCCTATCCTCTATCCTATCCAATCCCCTATCGGATCCTCTATCCTATCCTATCCTCTATCCTATCCTATCCTCAATCCTATCGTATCCTCTCTCCTATCCTATTCTCTATCCTATCCTCTATCCTATCCTATCCTCTATCCTATCCTATACTGTATCCTATCCTATCCTCTATCCTATCCTATCCTCTATCCTATGCTATCCTCTATGCTATCCCATCCTCTATCCTATCCTATGCTCTACCCTCAATCCTATTCTCTATCCTATCCTATCCTCTATCCTATCCTATCCTCAATCCTATCCTATCCTCTATCCTATCCTATCCTCTATGCTATCCCATCCTCTATCCTATCCTATGCTCTATCCTATCCTTTCCTCTATACTATCCTATCCTCTATTCTATCCTATCCTCTATCCTATCCAATCCCCTATCGGATCCTCTATCCTATCCTATCCTCTATCCTATCCTATCCTCAATCCTATCGTATCCTCTCTCCTATCCTATTCTCTATCCTATCCTCTATCCTATCCTATCCTCTATCCTATCCTATACTGTATCCTATCCTATACTCTATCCTATCCTATCCTCTATCCTATGCTATCCTCAATCCTATCCTATCCTCTATCCTATCCTATCCTCTATGCTATCCCATCCTCTATCCTATCCTATGCTCTACCCTCAATCCTATTCTCTATCCTATCCTATCCTCTATCCTATCCTATACTCTATCCTATCCTATCCTCTATACTATCCTATCCTCTATCCTATCCTATACTCTATCCTATCCTATCCTATCCAATCCCCTATCCTATTCTCAATCCTACCCTATCTTCTATCCTATCCTATCCTCTTTGCTATCCCATTCTGTATCCTATCCTATGCTCTATAATCAATCCTATTCCCTATCGTACCCTATCCTCTATCCTATCCTATACTCTATCCTATCCTATACTCTATCCTATCCCATCCACTATCCTATCCTATCCTCTATCCTATCCTATACTCTATCCTATCCCATCCACTATCCTATCCTATCCTCTATCCTATCCTATCCATTATCCTATCCTATCCTCTATCCTATCGTATACTCTATCCTATCCTCTTTCCTATCCTATCCTATCCTCTATCCTATCCTTTCCTCTATCCTATCCTATCCTCCATCGTCTCCTGTCCTCTATCCTATCCAATCCCCTATCCTATCCTCTATCGTCTCCTATCCTCTATCCTATCCTATCCTCTATCCTATCCTATCCTCTA